>NW_024614626.1:0-3294 GCF_008729295.1 Plectropomus leopardus
GTTTTGTCATATATGTGTTTATAATATATATTCATTGGACTGTAAAGAGAAAAGTTTGGGCTATTTGCTGAAATAATAGGTTCATTTCAACATCTCCTCTATGTTGTGTGTTCTTTGTATTGACTTTGAGTTTAATAAACATAAAGGGGAAAAAAGCCAATGTGTGGAGACCGCACCGTGGCCTCATCGTCCCCGCTGCCAGGTATGATGTCCTGTCTGCTGGTTGGCCCATGGCGTGCTGCAGCCTGGCGTCCTGTGACATGAAGACCGATGAGCTGTATGACATCCTGCCCTCTTTTCTATTGCTGGACAACTAAAATGAACCACAAGCAAAGCAGTTGAAATATTGCTTGTTTTTTTTTTAGCTTTTAGTTTACTTGTACACATTTGAAAATTACATAAAAGTTAAATAAATAAAAAAAACCTGTCAAGAGAGGTCAAGAAGCAAGAGGCTTATACAAACGCACCCCTCTTAAATTTGAAAACAACAAACAATAACAAAAGCAAAGAAAAAAAAAACATTTTACAGTAAAATACAGCAAAAGATAAATGATAAAAAAGAGCAAAAACAATAACCCGTGAGTTAACATTAATCCAAAGATCAAGAAGTACATATAATTCAGTCCAGTGTGTGAAGAAAAAAGGAAATGTATATATACAAAAAATGAAAATATTAATTAAACATCATGAATGAAGTGTAATGATCATCATCATTTCTTGAGTAATTTTAGCTGCAGGTTGGTGTACCTTCTCTGGAGGTCTTGTTGAAGCCTCCTGGGACTGACTGCTTTGTTGCGGTTCACCTCCCTCCTCCTCCTCTTTCTCCTGCTGCTGTTTCTCCTCTTCAGCCTCTGGTTTCCACTGTGGCGGTCTCTGCACTCTGGCCCTGCAGTCATCCTGCACCTCCTGCTCATTACGACTCTCCAGCCGGTGACTCCAGTCGCTGAAGCCTTCGTCCTCCTCCAGAACCAAACAACATCTGGGCTTCAGCTCCTCATCCAACCTGAGGAGAATGCAGGGGAGAACCGTTACCTTTTTTCACCAATATAGCTGTGATTTTTGTATTGGTTCAGTTTCACGGTGCACAACAGAAGTAGCAAAATCACGATTTACACTGATCACCTGCAAACTCTTTTTCAGTTGTTACAGACATTGTTTTAACACAAAAGACAAGCATGAACCAACTATCAGTAAAACCACTAAACACTCTCTTTTCTGACAATTTTTTCGCTTGACTTCTCCATTTTTCCCCATTTTAGGTTGTTTTGGGGGAATCTTTCCTTAGTCGATGTGTAGGTCTAAGGACAGAGAGATATGCTTTAAAGCCCTCTGAGGCAAATTGTGATTTGGGGATAATGGGGTTTATAAAAAAATTTGACTTGACTGGACTTGACATAGTTGCCTTCTTCTTCCCTTTTTCTATATGACACACACACACACACACACACACACACACACACACACACACACAGATGTCCTCATGATTTATGCTTAAAGTCAAGAAAAAACGTATTTTTGAGAGCCAGCTTTTGGGGTTTTGAACCAATTTTTGGTCCAAATGCTCTGAACTGTGTAAAATTAGCTGCAGGAATCAGAACTGAACTGGATCCATGTTGTTGGAAAAGTTAGTGCAGTAATCGGATTGACGAGATGTGATGTCAGGCTATTGTTGGAAATTTTACTTTGAAGAGTTGCAGATGTAATGCATCATTGTCAGCAGCTGAGAGGATTTATTGTACATAATTTCTAGTTTGAATTAGTAAATCCAAAGCTTTATTTCTGAACTTGGATGAACCCCTCTAGACTGAATACACTTCTGTATTCAGCATATATATTTTGAATGGTTGTCACAATGCTTGGTTTACAGTATGTAATTCCACTTTATTTTTACACGTGTCTTTTTAAAATCCCACAACTGTCTCTTCCTGTTTAGTGTCATAAAATCATGCGTTCACTTTGTGGTGACAGATCATGCTCTCTGAGATCAATTAAGGTTGTGACTGAGGCATTAATCTTGAGGCTTCACTGACAAATGTCCCAGCCAATCAAACTCTGCCACGCTGCCATTGTTATCTTCATCTCCATCTCATTTGCCCAAATCTGCTTGCTACATCCTAGTGTTGCCAAAATAATTTATCAAAAATATTACTGATTCCGAACATTTAAAACAGTTTCCTGCAGTATCATCACACCAGAACCAACTGCATTGTTTTCTCTTATTGTTACTACAGTCGCTCTGCTGTTTTCTGCAGCTTTAATTACAAAATATATTTTGCCATCAATGCCAATTTTTCCCAGATTCATCAATGGTCATTATGGTATTGTATCAAAGTAAGAAATGCCATTATGCGTGCCAAAGATGCTAAATCCAGATCTGAATGGTGAGGTTTAAAACTGCAAAATCTAAATGGTGTGAATGTCTCCTGTTGCTGCTGATGGATTTTTTTTTTTTTATCGGGCAAATGGGTATGACTCAGAGGTTTCCTAGAGGGCAGAGTGTTGAGCCTGGTGGCAGGTGGCAGACAGGACCAGCAGCTTTAGACTCCATGGCAACGGAGACGGTGTCCATGGAAACAACAAACAGAGAGTCACTGCAGCTGCCCGATCCAGGTCAGCTCCAATCAGCAGACTGGATCTCATCAGCTCTAACTAAACACCTAAAAGATGATGTTTTGTTCAAGAGAAACTCAAGTGTTTGATGGGCAGTCTATCACTCACACACACACACGCGCACACACACACACACACACACACGCGCATGCACGCACGCACACACACACACACACACACACACACACACACACAGAGACACACACACACACCCACATACACAGTCAAACTGTTGGCTGAACAACGCAAACACAGTTAATACTGTTACCTTCTGAGTTCAGTATGAAATTTAGCTGATTGTTAGTTGATCCTTTGTTATGTGTATGATTACATTTTTCAGTCCTGTTTGTCTATTAACACGGTGTCTCAAAAACAACTACAACAACCAACAACAAATTTGGTGGGATGTAAAGCCACAGGCTGAGGTAAAAGTTATTCTTTATGGTGTGGATAGTGCAACCAGGTAGCCCTTTTTTATAGTTGCTTAGATATAAAAGTTTAATGATTTGATTAATAACTTCTCAAACATGGGGCAAAAAACAAATCGAGAAATTTTTCAAGACTTTTTGCCCAGAATTCTTTTTTATTCCTTTTTTTAACCAAAGTTAATATATAACTCCAAAAATTAAAAGAAAAATGTTAGAATTATTATTTTTTTGGATTGCCACAGCATTTTCATATAAT
>NW_024614627.1:0-1440 GCF_008729295.1 Plectropomus leopardus
CAGAAATGTCCCAAAACCTTGGAAATGTTCTAAAATATTAGAAAAGGTCCTAAAATCCTGGAGACCTCATAAATTCCTAGAAACATGTATGTGGCTGCTGGGACTGGCCCCTGGCCTCTTGTCATTTTGCAAAAGTGGCCCCGAAGCAAAGCCAGGTGAGTATCGCTGCTCTACAGAGGTATCAGTGTGTTTGTCAGTCACGATGTGCTTCGGCTCAGCATTCTGCTGTTTCCTTTGTCTGAAAGTCAACTTAGTCTTGGACAACATTAGTGTGTGTAGCTCTTGTAGGACAGGCTTTTTGTCTTTGTCTTGCGTGTCCATGTCCAAGTTTGTTTTGTCTTTTGAAAGCGTTGCAGTTGTTCCAGACAGGCTTCAGCCTCAGGGAGTGTGTGTGTGTCTGCAGCGGGTGGACAGATCTGTTGCTTGGCTGTGTGTTTGCTTGTATGTGTGTGGATGATTGTGTATTCACTGAACCTGAACATATCCCCAGGTTGGGTAACAGAGGGTCTCTCAGAGTCCTCCAGGCCCCCATAACTCCCTCCCTGCGCCCCCATGCTTAAGAACATGTCACATCCACGTTCAGGGATCGTGTTAGGCCTGGAATGCAGGAGGAGCTGGTTATGGCTGTTCGGGACCATGAAGCATGTGGGCAATATTTTGGAGACGTGGAGGAAGGTTATTTTACCAACACTTTTCTCCAAATAGAAGCCTGTCATTATGATGTTGCCAAAAATGGTTGCAAGGGTTGCACCACCATAAAACCAAAACCAAAACCAAAACTCATAACTGAATTTCAGAAATGGGCTTACTCTGTTGTATTATGAAAGCTAGTTTAAAATGAAGTCTGTATGGAGAGTTAAAGCATCAAATACTGATATACTTCCTATTCCTGTTTCACAGCAGTCCTGTTTAATGTGTGATGATTCATGCCCGGGAATTCATTCCTCTTTAAATAAGCTTGTTGTCAACTTCCTCAAAAATACAAATATAAAGCTTTAAGTTTAAGGAGTACAATGATTGTAAAGAGAAAACATTTGCTGGAAACACGCCAGATAAAGTTTAAGGGAGACTCATGGGTACCCAGAAAACTCATTTTCATTCGCATATTTTGAGGTGAGACTTTAAGGGACCCATTTGAATATAGCAATGCCACTTGTTCCCTCGCCAATATGTAGCCCAACATTGCTTGGGAGTATTACTTAGCCCCCTCTTGACAAGCAGTGGTTTTCTGGGTACCAACTGAATTGCATCAACGCTTCCAAGTCACATTATATCCATCTGTGCCCATCAGTACCTGAGAGCACATCTGGCTGATAACGATGAGTATAGACATTAGGCGAAAAACTGATGCGGTGGCGGCTCCCTTGGCCTTTCCGTTGGCACTCCATTGGTCGCTCCACTGGCTGCTCCACTGGCTGCTCCACTGGCTGCTCCACTGGC
>NW_024614628.1:0-4325 GCF_008729295.1 Plectropomus leopardus
TACAAAGTTTATTATCATGTATCCCTGGTGTTTATTTTATTTCATTTTACTTTTATTTTATTTTATTTAAATTTACTTTCATTAATTGATTTTTATTATTTTATTTTTTTCATTCAGTCTTTCAAAATTTATTTATTTTTAATTTTTTAGTTTTTTTGTTATTAATTTTGCTTTCTGAAGCATTTTGGGTATTGAAATGTATGTAAAGTTGGAGTATAACAATGAAAAGCATTAAATTCTCACATTTAAGAAGTGTGAAATCAGTTGTCAGCGTATTGTCTGTGGATAGATTAATTGATATGTTGCAGCTTTATCAGGAGCCATTATTTGGCAGTAACTGTGGACGCAGCGCTGAGTCCTCGGTGCATGCACTGGTCCACTTTTCAGAAATGAATCAGGTCAGTGTGACTGTCTGCTAATGAATTTCCATCACCAGGGACTGTATACTTAGCCTGCGTGTACTATTTTAATGCTGCTATTTTGGTTCTGCAACCAGAAACTGAAAACATCACAACTTTACACCTAATGTGCTTTAACACATTTGAAATTCAGTGAGACTTTGCTGCGCGTGTTCAGTGGCAGACAGACGATTAACATTACAACAGGCTTATATGAGCCCATCTGAGGGACAGGGGCACAGTCCTTTCATGCACCTGTCATTTCATCACCCGTTTGCCTCCCGCCGTCCTTTATCCTTCGCTCTGTGCGTGTGTGTTGCACAAGTAAATTGGTACGTCGAGGGCCGCCTCCACTCAGGGGAATAAAAACACACCACCACTTCTATAAGCTTTCAGAGGACTACTTTAAAGGTAGTACTCTGCCTCTGTACCACTACACTGACCCCGAATCACAGGCTGAAACCCAGAGACACTCAGCCTGCTTCGCTTAGGGGCCACTTTTGCAAAATGACAGGCGGCCAGGGGCCAGTCGCAGCAGCCCATACTTTTAGACATTCTTAGATTTTAGGACATTTTTAGGATATAAGGACATTTGTCGGACTGTTGGACAGTTCTAGGATTTTAAGACATTTCCAGGATTTTAGTTCATTTCTAGGATTGTGGGACATTTCTGAGATTTAAGGACATTTCTCAGATTTTTGGATGTTTCTGAGGCTTTGTGAAATTTATTTTTTATGGCATTTATGAAAATTTAGGACATTTTTCAGATTTTAGGACATTTCTGTGATTTTAAGACATTACTTGGATTTCAGGAGGTTTCTTGGATTTTAGGAAGTTGCTAGGATTTTAAGACGTTTTTTTGATTTCTCAGATTTCAGGGTGTTTCTCGGACCTCTGCCGGGGTGAGTGGAGAATCCTCGACTGGAGTTTTTTTGATCAACAAGCTCTATTTTGATGCTCTGTTTTATGCTCTCTGGCACCTTATGTATGCTAAAAGTACAAAAACAATTCCCAGTGTGAATCACTTTATTTTTATTGTGAATTAGAAAACATTTGGGGAGTTGAGTTGAGTTGAGCATCACTGCTGTGACCCATCAGCACACACCCTTCTCATAGTGAAGTCCAGCAGTGGATTACTAAACATGACGGTGTAATTGCATCCTTTCTCTTCATCCACTGGAACTGTGTTAATGGCTCAGTGTTAAAGCGGTGACCACACATCCTCCTCTCGCCCAGTAAAGTGGGAGTGGATGCTCAAAGCCACAGCTGCCTTGTTCTCCCAAGAGGCTCAAGTCTCTGTGTTCAGCTTCCTCTTGCTTTTCTTTGCCCTGCGTCCTCTCACGGCGCTGTGCTGCTTACACAGTTTGGAGGACAGGTGCATGCAGAGTGCAGAAACAAAAGATGAGGTGCAGAGCTGCGTGCACTCACATCAGTGTAAGCGCACAAACACACACTCCACCAAAATCCCAGACCCAGACCTCTCATCAGTCATCCTCTGCCCCATTTGTCCGGTCAGCAGCGTAAGTGGTAGACTCCCAGGCGGCTATTAGTGTTTTTCTCTGTGTGTGTTTGTGTGTGTGTGTGTGCCGGTTCTTGAATAACCCTGTTATTTTCACTCTGCTTTCCAACGTTTTTTGTCTTTCCTCTTGTCTTTTGGGTGTGTTTCACACATACAGATAATCAGTTTATTATAGTCTGCAGCCGAATAAGAGCTTTTTTTTTTTTTTTTGGTACCCATGATCTCATTTTCAAAGCATTTTGATGGTGCCATCATCTGATTTTCAGTCTCTAACCAGCTCATCTGTTAGCCCTGTATTATGTATCACGCTGGTTTTGGTGTTTCTCTGTTGCCTCAGTAGTTTGTGTTTATTTAAGTCTTTCACTGATGAAATACTGCCAGTTTGTGTTGCTGACTTTGCACCATATTTAAAGATATTATGTTGAGATGTTGGTTCAGTGTTGGCCTGTTTTTTAGGAGGTAAATGGTTGAATTTAAAATTAAACAGAGCAGTGCAAGACTTAAGTGCATGTCAGAAGTAAAGTGCAGTGTAACTTCAGTACGCAAAGAATAAAAATAGACCTAAAAAAATAAAAATAGAAACTATAGGAATGCTTTTTGATTAAAATAAGTCATCAGAAGTGATTTAAAAGATGTGATGTGGAAAACATGAATGCGGTAAAATTATTGTTTTATCGTGAATATCTTGTTTTTTAAAATCATTGGAAACCAAAATTGTTATTGAAAATAAAATGTGATTTTTTTCTGTTTTTAAAACACATTTGTTCCAGTAAGAAGAGCATCTTTTCTCATTTTGTTTATTTGGACTATTACATGAATTACTTTGTAATTTTTTAATATTTATATTTACATAGTAGTCATGTAGTATTTTTCAGATTTAAAGCATGCTAACAGTTTGTGTTAAAACAACACAATCTGCACTCGTGGGCATTTTACTTCCCCTATTTTCAGTGACTCATGCAATGTTTGAGCTTTCACGGGCATGTTTGCCTTTAAAGCCCATAATGTTTGAGCTGAAGCCGCAGCGTCGTTGCCATCTCCACACGGCCAGAGTGGCAGCTCGACTCTGACTTCTGACTCTGCCCGTCTGCGCTGTAACCTTCAGAGAATTAGCCAGACTCCTCTCCGGCTCGCTTCAGTGCCACGTGACGCTAAAGCCACATCAAAGGAAAAAGCTACATTATGTAAGAGTCAGAATATGGGCATTTTGACATGGCAGAGCGGCGGTGGCACGCGCACATGCAGAGACACACACATGCACGTATGTCAAAACGATTTTCCCTAATCCGAGTCACAGTGAGGAAGGTTTGAACATATACGTGCAGCTCTGAGGGGAGCGTTTCTGCACATCCTGTCAGCGTGTTGAGGAGTGCTGGAGTTCAGCCCTGCTAAAATCCCTCTGTGTGAGTCACGCTGGGCCATTTACCAGTTTGTAAGGGGTTAATATGTGCTGTATAATCCCCACTTTCTTCCACCAGAGCTGCAGATAGTAATATGGAACAACATGTTTCTGTTGAGAAGTAATCTGCTGTCTGTCCCCGTGCCATCCAGCTACGTTTCAATCATAAACTGCACAGCCAAATTAAAGTGGTGATGACTCATATCGCTCAGGAAATTTGGGCAACAGAGTGAATTTCTGATTTGGAGATGATGTGGGACAAAAAATGCTGAAGTGTGCTGAAGGTACCTGTCAATGAAGGCAAGCATGCCTCTTAATAAAAACCTCACCATAAAGAGACAAAAGAACGTTTTTTAGTTGATATGACTTTTTCGGAAGGAATGCACATTAGAATCACTGATTCCTTCATGATGGCATTGTATGTTTCTGCAAAGCACAGATATGTTACGTTTGTATGTAGCAGATACATTGAAACTTGACGTTTCTAAGCAACGCTCTGGTGATGTTGTGGTTAGATGAAGGCACAAAAACCATGTGGTTCTGGTAGGGCTTTGTGATATGGCTTAAAAATAATATTGTGATATTTTTTCTTCATTTTTGCCTTTATTAGATAGGAAAGATAGATAGCATGAAAGTGGGAGAGAGGACAACATGTGACATGCGCCAAAGAACCAAGAGCCGGAATTGAACCTTCGGCCGCTCTGGTAGAGACGCTGCCATTGCTTTGTCTTTTGAGCAGCATCGTAATTTCAATAACTTCCATAATATGAGGACACTTACCATTTTGAATGCACGATGAAATTTAACAGAATAATTGAGAACACTGGACACAGATTATTTTATTGCCTAGTTGTCGCAGTTTTTTAACTTTACAGTTCTAAAGTGTCACAACGCTGTTAAGCAGTCGGAGGCACAACAGGCTGTCTCTCACGTAACACTGAAGCTCCGTGGTGCACAATGTCTCTCTCTCACCTGATGCACGGTCTGTCCCCACCTGACGATGAAGTTA
>NW_024614629.1:0-2675 GCF_008729295.1 Plectropomus leopardus
GTGAGTCTGGTTGGGAGAAATTACATAAACCCTAGTTGTAAAGAAATAAATATTTGGCTGATATCAACTAAAATCTGAAATAAATGAATTGGCGATATGAGTTTGTGTCTTTCCCATTCTTTATTTTTTAAGAAACAGTATCATATATTCTGTATTTTGGTTTCTTGTGTGAAAACTTAAACAGTCTAAAACCTGTTTTATGCAGAGACATATTCCCTGTATTTGTAGGGTTGGATTTATGATCCAGCTGGCACTGAACATCAATATGATGTCATAAAGACGCCGGACTCTTAGGTCTCACAGATGTTTAATTTTGTCTGGAAAGAAAAACCAGCTGAAATCATGTTAAATGTCTAATAGTGTTTAGTGTGAAGTTAAAATTATATTACATTGTGAGGATGTTGGGTTTTGTTCTCCACAACTCAGGACTATGTGTCATTATTCTACGTCAAGATGACGTTGGCATGAGATGTTGGAAGACTTCGGATTTTGGTCACTTGAGCTGTGTTCAGATGGGGTCGTTCACCACGATCACGAGAAGAGTCCATTTGAACACCGCCCCTCATGTGGTATTTACGTAAGTGGAAAGTTTGTTGAAGTTCTGAGTTCATGAACTGTGATCTGTTTGATGTTTTCAGGAATGGAGCCGCCAATGGACTCAATTTTTCGGTGGACTTTAAGTTAAAATATTGTCATTTTAGTCGTATAGAGTTCTTCTTTGTGATTCTATAACAGTGTGATGAAAATGTTGATATTCCCAACGGCATTATCGTTTTCCTCTGACAATATGTCTTTACATTACCTGCATTACGTGACTCCCTCACTAGTTTGCTAAATTGTTAGCTTTGGTGGCAACTAGACGCAGACAGTAGTGCCCATGTTGTCGTTACCTAGCAGTGGCGCTCTTAGGACTTAACCACTTGAACACCAAGCATGTCGTGCACATGTCACATCTGAGAGCTCACGAGTTCCATTTGAACACAGCATTAAAAACCCAACACAAAACCAACAAAATATCAACGCCATCTGTCGTAGGTTTTCTACGTTTTACTTTTAAAGGTTATATTTGGGGCTTTTAGCCTTTAATTGCAATTGCAATTTAAGTGCACTTTGGATGGGAGCCTCTCGTAAAAGGTGGACGTTGTTGGCAACAATACAAGATGATGTAAAATAACGTCACAACCAAAATTCAATCAAATATCATTGTCTAACAATGTCTGTGGCAAGCTAGGTGGCTGACAATGTTGATGCTTTAATCTTCTGTGGTGAACAAAAACAGTCCAGCAGAAAGGAGAGAAGTCGGGTCGTGTGCAGAGATGCAGGTTAGCTCAGTAGCGGTGATAAACGGCAGCATTAGAGCTGAAATCAGCTTCTCTCCTCAGTGTTTGCAGTAAAACAAGAATATCTGCACAAAGAGATGCCCAAAAGCAAAGAGAAATGACTGCAGATTTGTGTCTCTCTCTGTCACCTTCTTTTACGTGACTGCACTGGCGTCAGTTCAGAGGACTATCAATGTGACAACCCTGCAACACATCCCATCTTTTGAACCTCATAGTGTGCTGGTTTTATTGTTCTGTTTCCGAGCTATTGGCTGGTTTTGTTCTATTGGAATTCATCATATTAAAAGCTGTCCCACCTGTCTGTTGTTTGCCAGATTATAGGGACAGTCCATGAACTGCTGCAGGGTGCACCCCGACCAGTCGGAGCCCTCATAGCAAGAGGGCAGCTCCTCGGGCGTCGGGGTCCGTCCATCGCACATGTGCAGTGAGGTTTTCCACGTGGCCCCCCGCTGCACGTGCCGCCACTCACTGAGGTATCGGGACACGGGGTCCCTCAGCAGAGTGATGTAATAGAACTTCCTGTTTGAGGGGGAAAAGGAAGAAAAAAGAAGGGAAGGAGAGAGAAGAAAGAGTGGAAAATGAGAGGAGAAAGAGAAGATTTACATTAACAAATTATGGATTTACTTGCACAGAAATGTGTCTTTGATATAAGCTTGATCAAACAATAAAAAGTAAGAAAACAACAATACAACCTGTAAAAACAAGCTTATGTGTTAGTTAATTTTATTTCCTTTTTAATTTGTTTTCCTTTGGGGATGAGTCATTTTCTGATCAAGTGAAACACAGACGAGAGGAGTTAGAAGCTAAAAGTGCGGTGATAAAACACTGCAGCAGCTGTAATTCTCCAGTTAGCCATGTGGTGGCACTGTTTACAACGCTTTACTGCCGCACTTCCATCCACAAAACTGAGCAGGAGGAAGGCTTCAGACTGAGGTTGCCACACTTAATACCATATTATTTGCATTTACTAGAAGCAGCTCTGTGATGCACAAAAGAAAATCTGGTCAGCTGGTAGGAAGTCAAACTACAAATGAGGGGGCGGAGGAGGTGAGGGAGGGAGGGAGTCGATTTGTCAGGCGAGAGGATCAGGTCGGCGTTCTGGGGCCACACAGTGCAGGAAAAGAAACTGCTGGCACAAGCACATCTCACTCTGCAACGCACATCTCCACGCTGCAAACAGCCTTATGTCTCCGACACACACACATCCTTCCTCTCGTACCCAGTATTAGGTCTGCCTCCGAGAGATGACTCATCCCGCATCTGAGATATGGACGGGACTGTTGCTGTAGTGTGTGTGTGTGTGTGTGTGTGTGTGTGTGTGTGTGTGTGTGTGTG
>NW_024614630.1:0-1522 GCF_008729295.1 Plectropomus leopardus
AATAAAAACCAAATAAAAGGAAATAAAATAAATAAAACATACATTAAAAAATGTAAAATATTTGAAAAGAAATAAAAGAAATTTTAAAAAAGGTCGCCAATCAACTGTATATACTGTATAAACTATATTTATTTAAATACAGTCATTGATTCCACCAACACAGACCTGCCGGGACCCCCCTCCCAGTAATGACAGATTTAGATGAGAGTATTTCATAAACATACTTTTACATACTTTTCCCATATCAGCAATTAAAAGCTTCTTAATTTTTATTATTATTTAATTATTGTAATTTATTTATTGTCAGGGACAATACACATTGATCAACATCACTGTAACGAAAGGCTGCTTATCAACTGCTGTCCCTTGGCCAGATGTTAAATTATCCATTTAAATAACAATAAAAAACCACTTAGAATTAATGTCGGCTGTCCATGGTGCTGAGGATGATGATGAATACATTTTAAAGGAACCTTGCATATTCAACTATCTGTAAGCTGTGCTGTGCATTCAATTTACATAAATCACAAAGTGTTCCAGTTGTAAGCTACACAAAGTGATTTCTCGTACAGGGAAACTTTAAGTATGAAAATTATGCAAATCAACTGTGCAGCTTTAAGTTTGCTGCCCTTTGTCATGGGTGGAGTACGTTTAAGAAAGGGTTAGTATTGTACTGTATAGTATAAAAGTTGTAAAGATTTCATATTTAGTTTGATTTAAGAGAAGCTGTTTTTCTATATCCAGTGTAATTAGTACCAAGTGACACAGCTCTGTCCATAAAACCTCCTACAGAGGCAGGATCAGGAAGTCCAGCCTACAGTAAGCCCCCTTTCCAGTCCGTTATGAGAATGAAGCGCGATTTGAGCTCAGTGTGTTTGGAATGAGCAGGTAACTAGAGAAGAGCCCACCTGTTCATTTCCCTCCTTAATCCATCCTGTTGTTGTGTTGAGCTGTAGGCCAGGTAAGTGATTTAACAGAGCTGCACTCCGTCTTTACATCTCCTCCTCTCCCACAGCATTTGTTCTCTAATCTCCCACAATCCATTCTCTCCATTCTCCTTCTCTCTCTCTCTGTCAGAGAGCTGGACAGGGTAAACAGGGGGGTTCTCATGTTCCACAGCTGCTGGATGGGGGAGGAGAGACAGTGTGTGAAACACGGCTTCATTCTCTGCTGCCATTTTGTCCTTGTGGCAGCACTATTAATATTGTGTGTGGTTTGTGAATGTGAGGCTCAAACACACACACACACACACACACACACACACACACACACACACTGTAAACCACCTCTCTCTCTGCTTTCCTGATCTGTGGTTAACCTGAAAAATGGTTAAGGCCATGACTCGCCATGTTAGCCTGAAGTAGTTTGAATAATTGAAGATGATCTTCATTTTCCTCTTTGGTTTTCTTTAGCAAGTAGCAGGAAGTTAGAATATACAGTCACATTTAAAAATCTGCATCATTTATTTAGTGAATACATGCAGAATAAGATTGATCTCTTTTAATTCCTGCTTTTTGAAAAC
>NW_024614631.1:0-3706 GCF_008729295.1 Plectropomus leopardus
TATAAATCTTATTATTATTTTAGAGTTATTCTACAAAATAAAACATTTTTACAACTTTTTTTTTGTTGCACTTTTAAGGTCATTTTTGTGTTTGTTTTTTCTTAATTTGTTGCTTTCTTAATTTTTTTCTGCTTTCATATCAGGTAATGTTCTTGTAACCTTTTGTAAATTTCCTGATAATATTTTGGCCTTTTTTTTATTTGTTAAGTAGCTTCTTCCTCTTGTGCCTTTGAAAGAAATCAAGACAGTTTGCTCAGGTGTTAAAACGGTTAACCTGGGCCAAGTGAGAAACATATGAGTGATGTCACCTGCTTCCAGTTTACAGGGCCAACAAAGGTTCGACAAACACATCCCCCGCCCTGTGCACCTTTAAAGGTGTCGAGGTGGCACTATTTTAAATTTACAGACGAATATTGTGCAAAATGTGTGAAAAGAGCCGTTTTTTGTAGAATATACGAGTCTAAATCCTCCCTGTCGTTCTACGTCTTTTCAAACATTTAGCTGTTTGTCATCAGAATATCGTCAATATGCCATTAAACGAACGAACGGGACGTTACCCTTCAGTCTGAGCGTTGTGTGTGTGTAGAGTGTGTAACGTAGCTCCAGTGTGTGACGGGCTGATGTGTCTCTGAGCAGTCGGGGAAGACGGCGCTCCACCTGGCTGCTGAACACGGACAGTTTGAAGTGGTGGAGTTTCTGATAGGAATGGGATGCACACACGGTTTGAAGGACAAGGTACACACACACACACACACACACACACACACACACACAGTTGTGTTACACCTGTGTTGCACCTTTCATACAAGAAATGCAGCCCAACATGATTTACAACAAAGAAGTTAAATGCACCAAGTGTTTCACATTAGTTAGATCCTTATTTCAAACATGGCAAATAAAATAAGATAAGGAAAATGAAAATAATGCCACCGGACATAAACAGTGAACATAAATATTTCATGTCCAAAAAGGAGTATGGGGAAGTAAATACTACCCCCTTTTTCCCAACTGCATATACATATATAACAGGAATATATATATATATATATGCAACAGGAATTAAAGCAAAAACAAGAACAAGACGAAAATAAGAAGATGAAAAGACACAGAAGACATAAAAAAAAATCTGCATGTAAAAATAAGATAAGATCAGAATATAATACATATCCTGCATTTTCACGTGGATAAAAAAAATAAGAATAGAAATAGAATGAACCAAATGCATAATATATGATGGAAAATAATACCCATTGAGATAATGTTAATAAAAATAAAGTTAAAATAGTTAAATGAAAACGAAATTTTCAATATTGTATTTACTCAGCTGTCACACCTCGGCTGAGCTCATACGAAATTTAATGCTTCCGTCATTATGAAGCCGTCTTCACACAAGCAAACAGCATGAAGCAGGATGTGTTCTGGCCGTAAATCCTGTGTATAAAAGGCGCGGAGAAACAGCCGAGAGCTAAATCATCTTCTGCTGACCCTTTGAACAGCTGGCACAAAGTAAATATCACGACACTCCTCGTCAGTTTAACACATTAAAGCAGCATTCGATAAAATCCATCACAACTTGAACCAGCTGTGACTATGCAGCTTACAGCCGAGATGAGGTAAACACTACAGTTGGTGGTGTCGGACACCACAAAAACAGTCCATCAGAGTTACGCTGCGTTCACATGAAATCATGGAAACTTTAACTTTTTCGCTGTCCTCCGCAACAGAGTTCACAACAGGGTGTTACATAGCTCCCCCACACAAGACGAAAACATTGGGGGTATGGAAATTGCCTGGAAAATTATACTATATGATACGATGCGATACGATACGATGCGATACGATACGATACGATACGATACGATACGATACGATACGATACGATACGATAATTTAAGATACAACTTTATTGATCCTTCGCTGGGGAAATTCATTTGTTACAGCAAATATACTTACAAATAGAAAAAGGATTGAATCAAAATACTATTCACAGCAAGTAAAAGTAAAAATACTACAATTTACAGTAATAATAAAGACTTTATACACTTATGTTTACTGTCCAACATACCAGTGTCATCTATGAGCACAGATTACACAGGATACTTGTGCTCAGAAAAACTGTAGTACACACATAGTGTGTAGTAGTATTCTAAGTATGAAGTAAAAAATGATTATAATTGCACGTAGGAATGAAAATTTGCTCAGGAGGAGAAACGAGAATTGCATGAAATAGTTAGACAGTGGAGGTGATATATAACATAATAAAAACTAAATTACTTTATTCAATATATTTGATTCCGTCCTTTGTGATCAATACTCTGCATCATTGAAGCATAATGTTGTGCACGTTCTGTTGGCTGTTTGCTTGTTTTTACCCCTGCAAAGGCTGCCTTTCACCGTCCGCCTGAATTAGATTTTTTGATCTATATTGTCCACTTTTGCATGACATAATCCACAATGAAAGCAGATCTAAGCTTGATTTAATGCTCTGCTTCTTACTACAAACATGATCAAAACTACTAAAAAAGACCAAAGAAGGACACGGCCTGAACTCGTGTTTGGACCGTTAACAGCGAGGTGTTAACAGCCTCTCTCGGCCGGTTTTTGTGGACAGACTGTGTGTGGAGGAAGTTGTGTCAGAGTGGGTTTCTGGCTGTAATGTTTTGTTTTGTCTGGACTGCAGGAAGCGAACACAGCTATGCATCTGGCAGCAAAGTTTGGGCACACAGAGGTGCTGCAGAAGATGGTGGAGACTGGAGTCGACGTCGATGAGAGAAATATAGTAAGTGGACTGAATGGGGCCGCAAACTTCAGTTTTTGGGAAAATATTGCGTAACAGGAAATTTTGCACATTCTGATTAATTTTTTTACATGAATTTATGGTGGAAATTTTAAAAAAAGTCAACTAATTTCTTGATTTTACTGGAAAGGACAAATGCTCATGTTCAAAATTAACGCCTATGTATTGACGTGCTTTTTTAGTTAAAAAACAAAACAAAACATAGTGGAGCAGTATGAAGGATTTATTGGTAGAAATTGTATATAATATTTAAAACTTTTCAATTGAGTATAATTACCTGAAACCAAGAATCATGTTTTAGTTATTAACATGAGCCGTTTTATCTACATAAGGAGCAAACTGTTTCTACAGTGGCCCTGAATGGACAAATCATTTTGACATTACCTGAGGGCCACTGTAGGTTCTTCACATGCTTGGAAAGAGAGGGAAAGGTTATTCAGTTGGTTGCAATCTGCAGCCTCGCCACTAGATGTCACTAAAATCACTGCACCTTTAATACAGAGTGAGAAATTTGTCTTAATTGTTTTATAAAAAGACTTCATGCAGAAGGAATAATTACATGTAAAACTATGAAAATATATCAGAATATAAATATTCATGAAAATAAAAACCCCATCATAACTAATGCTGTTTTAGCAAAGTTTGTTTATCCAATAACCCAAATCCCAGCTTCATATAGAACATTATTTTAATCAATCACTCAGACTTTATATGTATAGCACTTCATAAAAACATAATGTAACACAAAGTGTTACACACACACACACACAAGCATGTGAATAAAAACAAAAAAGACAAACACCAAGAAAACAGTGCTCATTAAAACCAAAAACTGGGGAAACACAACCATTAATAATAATAATAATAATAATAATAATAATAAAAGATATATGAATATGGAGTGCTGGA
>NW_024614632.1:0-1406 GCF_008729295.1 Plectropomus leopardus
AAAAAACAACTTGGTTATAAAGAGGCAAGTAACACTTGTTAGTAACACATGCCAAGCTGACGGTCAGCTGTTTGCGAATGTTGGGCCGTCAATGAGCATCTGTCACCCTAGTTTTTGTGGTGTGTCCTGTACCATTGGCGCTTGTTGGCTTTTTTTCGTGGCTGATTTAGCATAGTGAATCGGCATCGGAGCCAGCAGAGCCTGTCAGTGAGAGAAATCACTCTGATTGACAGGTCAGCTCAGTTTGCGAGAGGAGAAGCGGAAGTGAGGAAAGCAAATAAATGCCTGAAGCAAAGAGGTTGTGAGACGGAATCTTGTAATGTTATGTAAGATTGTTTTTTGGTCATTAAGATCCTTAGCAAAAATGGTTGTAATAGTCTGTGTTACTGCTCTCTAGCACACGGCAAATATCATGTGTTCCTTCAACATCGGCTTGCTTTGTTTATGTGCTAACTGACTAACTAGCATCTTTAATTCGTCTTGTCAGTCCTTGGGTTTCCCTTTTTAAATAACACATACAGACTACCACTGCCTGCTGCTATGGAGAAATACTTCATCTCACAAAGCCGTAGCAGAATGTGTGCGCTCAGTGGCTGTTGCCTGTAGTCGTTGCGGTGTGTTCAAGTGCAAGTCTTTGACTGAGACACAGGCGACTTGAGGCAAAAGTCAGACTTTGTCACCACTACTTATTTGATGTCAGTTTGATGTGTCTGGACAGTCACAGATCATACAAACATAGATGACTAAACACCAGGACTAGCCATATAGGCTATAGTTTGAAGAGATTTTGCTGTGTTTCACATGCAGCCAGACACAGCGAGACAAACTTATTGGAAAGAAGGAAACAAAGACAAATAGGAAAGAGAAAACAAGAGCTAGGCACAGAGATAGACACTCTACTGAGAAAAGACATGGATAAAAAGACAGTCTCCAGAGAAGAACTGGGAACAGCATTAAAAATGAGATAATTGGACAAAGAACAGATAGAAAAGTTCTTCTCCTTGTTATATTTTGGTTCTGATTTAAAAGACTACTGTCATCACTTTTTATAGCTCCCCTGACTCTTAAGAGTTTTGCACACTAGATTAAAAAAAAAATCACCTCAGAATCCATGTGAGGCTGCTTCCTGCGACTTTGAAGAGCTTAAAACATGTGTTCAGATCACACCTAAAAATGACTAGTGTATCTATGGCCGAATGAAGGAAATTAGATAAAAGATGACAGATTTGATAGCGTGACCAAAGTGTGTAGCTGTACGCTGCTTAATTGAGTTGGAACCGTATAAGGAGCAGAGGTACTGTGGTGACTCCAATTCTATCAGCCTGTCTCCCTCTGAGACCTACATCTGGCTTTTACATGCACACACACACACACACACACACACACACACACACACACACACACAC
>NW_024614633.1:0-4508 GCF_008729295.1 Plectropomus leopardus
TAATAATCTGGCTGTTCACATTAGGACAACTAGTGATTATTTTTATTCTCAGTACATCCACAGTTTCCCAAACTCTAAATTTCCGTCTTCAGATATTTTGTTTAACATTCCAGCTTTTAAAAAACAACATAAAAATATTCAGTTTAATATCACATGAAACAAAGACAAACGACGAGTTTTTGTTGTTTCTGCTTGAAAAAAGTTTGAGTAAACTTTGAGTACTGACTTTGTATAAAAACGATGCAGTTTATTTATTTCCTGTGCGTATTTTGGGTATAAATGTGCAGACGGAATAACAAGAATAACGAGAATAAAACGATCCGAGTGTAAAACATGTTTTTTTTTTTTTTCTGTCATCACTAGTTCGCGTGAGAGTTTCAGGTACCTGTTAGTTCACTGTGAGATCAGGACACCCTTCCTCCCTCCTCCTCCTCCTCCTCCTTTCATGCCACACACCACATGGCTGTATTAATGTGGGCAGGGGCTTGTCGGGGCTGCACCAATCAGAGCACAGCGTGCGGTGCATGTCACGCTCTCCTCCAATGGGGAGCTGAGTTGTAATGCGTGCGTTGGAGTTTCCAGCTGAAGGAAGCTGCTCAGTCTGGTTCATACCGGTCTGCTCCTGCTCCACTCTGAGTGTGTGTGTGTGTGTGTGTGAGCTCTCACACACACACACACACACACTCTCTCAGGGTTTCTGACAGCTCTGAGGCCAGACAGACTGACACAGAGTGCTGAGGTGGCAGGAAGTTGCCTGCAGACGTTTATTCTGAAAGTCAAACACAAACACTGCAGGCGGAGAGGAGGAAGTGGACGGAGGTCGTGTTTTTTCTCCCGCTGGGTGTGTTTTTGCTTCAGCAGCTCGTCACCCCTGACAGCACTCTGTTTCTGCTAAAGTACTGCAGTAAAAATACACCAGTGTGTCAGTGTTTTCAAATATGAAGTGGCTTTTATTGTGATTATCAGGGTTCAAACAAGGATTTAAAGGGAGAGCTCTTTTTGTTTATGAAGTTATATTTAAGAACTTTTTCAAAGACCAAAAAAAAACGTCCACAACGACCACAAGAAAAAATGACAAAAAACAAAAATGCACAAAATGACGTCAAAGAGACAAAGAATAATTTCATGACATAAAAAAACCCCAAAATATATACAGAAAAGAACAAAAAGACTCAAAATGATCAAAAATATACAAAATTACACAAAATAGTTACAAAACATCTAGAAAGACATTCAAAACAACACAATGTGTACTGTATATGTACAACTGTTTTATTTCATTTATTGGTTATATTTTGTGTTATTTATTTCTCACATTTTCTGTTATTTAATTTATTGATTATATTTTGTATTATTTAATTTATTAATCACGTTTTGTATTATTTTATGTGTGTAATTTTGTAATATCTTATCAAAGACTTCTGAGAAATACAGCCGTGTTTTTGTAGCATCTGTGGAGGAAAATTTCCTGGATAAATTCAAGTCTAAAATTGACCAAAAAAAAAAAATCTTTATTTTATTATCGTCCATTTTTGGTTATTTATTTAAAAAAATCAGAAACATTTCAGTCGGAAAAAATAAACAGCACAGCATTTATACTAAAATAATGTACTTAAATACAGATTTGAGGTACTCAGGTACCCAGTTTCTACCTCTGCTCCACATTTTCTCACAGCTTTAGGTTTTTTTTCAAATTCAGATTTTTTCAGATTTTTCACTACTTTTTCAACCCAAATAAATCAAAAATTGTGGGAAAAAAAGTCCAAAATGTCCCTCGGAGTTTGAGAAGACGTCTTCATGTTGTTGGTTTTGTCCGACCAAGATGTCAAAACCCCGAAATAAAGTGAGCGAAGCAGGAGATCTTTTTCCGAACACGTTCGTCCGGTCTCCTCCTTCATGCCTCGAACAGCTGGAGCTTTCTGCTCCGAGCAGAGCGCGTCGTGTGATACGACGCGTCGTGTGATACGACACGATGTGCGATTGCGTTTGCAGCATTTGGAAACGTGTTCTTTGTGTTTCAGACGAGGACTGTCCAGAGGAGGGTCTGACCGTTCTGCCCGCCGGCTTACACGAGTTCGCCTTCAGCTTCAACCTGCCTCAGATGTGAGTGCCACTTATTTTATTTTTTATTTTTATTTTTTTAAGGTACTTTACATTTTATTTATTCTACTTTAAACTTCTCCACCTCATCTCAGTGGAAAATATTTTACTTTTTACCAGATTTTTTTTTAGTGAGAGCCTCTTTACAGATCAAACTTTGATACGAAAACATGAAAAAAGCGTATAAAATGCAGCGCTTTTAACATTTAGGACAGTGGTTCCCGGCTTTTTTGACCTGTGACCTTTTAAAATAAAGTCGTCTTTCAGCTCTGGAAACACATTCTCAGTTTGCGCATTAACCCTTAGGGACTGTTTGGTGCATTTAACGCGTTGGTTAAAAAAATACACTCAATGAAAGTGGAAAATTATATTAATGTATAATATTTTTTAAAGCTTGATTTTGAAAAGTGCATTTTTTTATGCAGAGCGTTTCGAGTGTGTGCGATATTAAAGTGGGCCTTATGGTTAAAATAAACAAAGAAAAACATCAGAAATTAAAGAACAGATTTAAAAAAAAAAACGTCAAAATATCTTAACTCTAAGCTGTAAAAGCAAAGTCACAGAAAATCAGATATCAGTTTACTGCGCAGTCAGTACGTTTACTGCTGATACTTGAAGTATATTTTGCTGGTAGTACCTGATAGTATTTGAGGAGGATTTTGAATGCGGGGCTTTAAATTCACATTGTTGATTTGGCACTTTTACTGAAGTAAAGTATCCGAGTACTGCTTCCACTCCTTTAGCCTTATACTCATGTACAGCTCTGCACCACTGACGGCCTCCTGGTTTTTTTTTTCGTGTTTTCTGCCCGCGTCTGTGTTTCAGGGCTCTGGCCACTTCGTTCGAGGGGAAGCACGGCAGCGTGAGGTACTGGGTGAAAGCTGAGCTGCACCGTCCGTGGCTGCTGCCGGTCAAAGTCAAGAAAGAGTTCATTGTGTTCGAGCACATCGACATCAACACGCCGCTGCTGCTGGTACGACACACTGCATACACACTCACTGCACACACTGCACACACACTGCACACTGTACACTCTAAACACACACTGCATACACACTCACTGCACACTGCACACACACTCACTGCACACTGTACACACACTGCACACTGCACACATACTGCACACACTCTACACACTGCACACATACTGCATACACACTCTACACACTGCACACACACTGCACACTGTACACTGAACACACACTGCACACACTCTACACACTGCACACACACTGCACACTGTACACACGGCTCACACACTGCACACACTGCATACACACACACACAGCACGCACACTGCACACACATTGTATACACACACACACACACGAACACACTGCACACTCTACACATGGCACACACAAACACACACACACACACTACACTGTACACAGAGCACACAACGCACACATACTGCACAAACATTGCACACACACTAAACAAACAATGCAAACACACTGCACACACACTGTACACACACTTCACACTCTGCATACGCACTTCACACACTGCACACATAATATACAAACATTGCACACACAGCTGTTTTTTTCTAAAATTTGACTAAAATCGTGCCGTTAAGGAACCCTTAAAAAGTCTTAAATCTAACGCGCTTTACGCTGTAGGAACTCGGTGTCAGTCTTCTCCTCTAATCGTTTCCCGAAACGTTCCTGTCCGTTGACTGCGCTGATTGTGTGTTCAGGCTCCTCAGGCGGGCACGAAGGAGAAAACTCTGTGCTGCTGGTTCTGCGCTTCGGGCCCGATCTCCCTCAGTGCCAAGATTGAGCGAAAGGGCTACACACCAGGTGAGACGTCCGTCCTCCCGCCCGCTCACACTCTTTTTCTTCTTCTTCTCCTTTGGCTCTTTTCACTCACTTCCCTTCTCTCTCTCAGTCCGACAGACTGATCTCTTCTCCCTTCTCTCCAAGGCGAGTCGATCCAAATCTTCGCCGAGGTGGAGAACTGTTCGTCCCGGGTCGTGGTGCCCAAAGCCGCCCTGTACCAGACCCAGACCTTCTTCGCTAAAGGCAAAGGAAAGCAGATCCAGCAGCTGGTGTCCAACCTGAGAGGAGACCCTCTGCCGCAGGGGAAGAGCCAGAGCTGGGAGGGCAAGCTGCTCAAGATCCCCCCGGTGTCCCCGTCCATCCTCGACTGTCCCATCATCAGAGTGGAGTACGCGCTCATGGTGAGTCTCCGGACCCAACGTGCTCCTCAAAAACATCTCATTTATGAGCTACGAGCACACTCATTTATGCAACAGGTTTTGGCTCTCTACAGCGTGTAAAAACCCTGAGAGTTTACTCTATTCATGCTATTTATACATCTATAATGCATTATAACACATTATGAACATACACACTATAATGCATTATAACACATTATGAACATACACACTATAATGCATTATA
>NW_024614634.1:0-5749 GCF_008729295.1 Plectropomus leopardus
AAATATTATTATTATCATTTTTAATAGATGCAACCATTTTTTGAGATTTTACAATGCAACATCAGAAAAAAAGAAAATCCTATGTCTTAGCATTTGTATGACTTCTTTAATACCAATAAGGCCCTACTTTTAGATTTGTTAACGCAGTACCTTGGTAGACTTTTAAGGTACTCTAATAATGATTTTATACATTTATTTTTCCTGCATTGGACAAAGAAAGACAGTGTCCCTACACAACACACATCACCTAATGTAAAAAAAAACAAAAAAAAGCTTGACCAGTGAGAGTGAAACATCACAGCGAAAGCAATTCACACATAATCCACTGATTGAGTGTCCTTTGCTGGAACCAATACAGTGTCTGTCCAGCTTCAAAAGATGGATTATTTATCCAGGGCTACGTAATTGCATGGTTCATAACAATGAGATTCGGATTAAGGAATTCATTACGGGTTTGTAGCGGAGCACAGCTTGTGTACAATTACCTTTAAGTCCAGCCCAAGAGATAAAAATCATTTCCTCAATATGGAGCGGCGGGACGCTTTGATGTGACCCTCAACAGAAAATTATCTCCTGCTAAATCCTTTCTTCATTTCATCTCGGAGATTTGGGGGGAAATTCTTAAACATATGGCTTAAATTGTTGGTGGGTAGAGAGTCATCTGGGGCAGGAGCCTGAGCGCTTTCTCATTTTTTGATGCGAGCTCTTTCTTTGATTAAATGTCAGATTTTCACTGTCACATACGCTGGAAGAAAATCCTTTTTTCTTTCTCCTAAGAGGTTCCTTATTCGGCTGTTCCAAGAAAAATAGAAAAACTGCAGCCTGACAATGATGAAGACATCAGACGTAATGCTGCCTTTCTTGTATTGGATCATTTTGGAGGTTGTATTTGACAAAACAACTGAACAACAGAAAAGCTTTTATGTCTGATTTAGCTGAAAAATATCCGTAAAGTTAATTCAACAAAATAGCTAATGAAATTATTTTTCCTTTCAACCTGACTATAATTCAAACATCTCTGCGTAAAGGTTTGTTGTTGTGACTTTCAATGTTTCATGACTGTTTACTCTCAGAGGCTTTTCCATCCAGACAATAACAACACTTTTAGAAGAAAACACTGGAAGGTACTGAATCCCAGTTTATCTCCCATTTCAGTCTACAATTTTGATAACAATAATTATTTCAATATAATTTTCTAGATATAAATACATTCAATGTTTTATATAAATAACCCTTAGTGACTTTTTGGGGCATTTAAGGCGCCTTTCATTCTTCATTTTATGATCATTTTGGCTGTGTTCATGCATATGGCATACATTTTTTCAAGATTGTGTCTCTAGAATAATAATTTTAAAATAAATAAAACAAAAGTTATATTCACACTGTTAAGTGCAAAAAATACGCCACTGAAACCCATTCAAACTGCATTATTGATCCCACAGCCATCAAAGCATAAAAAACATGCATTGTATTATTTCTGGGTGTCATTCTGGGCTTTTGCCTTGAAATTTGTCATTTTTACTATTTCCCACCTGATGACGTCATTTTTTACCATGTTTGGCATTATGGAGAATATGCATGCTATTTTCACTGGGTGCACTGTCACAATCAAGCAGCTAATCACTGACATATTCCAGGCTGTGATAATCCAATAACAAAAAAATCACTTTGCATGCAGTATATTGAAAATAATTCATTTTTGGTGTTTTGTCATCTAAAAGCATAGTGGCAGGGTACATCCTTGTGAAAGATGCCTTATTGCCACACAAGAAAACTCATGTCAACCAAGGTTTCAAAGGGTTAACAGCTTGTTTGAACAAATTATAAATAAAGATTTAATCAGCACACATGGTTTAACACCAAACAAAGATCTCTACTGCAAGTAAAAACGTCACCACTGACAATAATATTCTTAAGACAACATATCTATAGGATTCGAGAAACTTGGGCATAAACACATTTAAAAACATGTTAACAGTAATTAGTAGTTGTTAAAGATTTGTGCTCGGTGAGAAATGCAAAGCTCGCTGTGAAACTGAAGGCTTGTTTGGGGTTGTTTATTGCGTATATGACCAGTCATTTACATGAGTAATGTCGCCCCGCTTTACCACCAGAAGTGTTTATGACAGATTAGAGGCCGGCATCCAACTGCATTTTCATTCCAGTTATTTTTGCTTTAATGCATGTGTGAATCAATTAATTCTGTCATAAAAGGCCACCATAAACTGTGTGCAGAAGTTAATGAGTCCGGCATTACCACATCATTACACCAGCTGGCATAATGGAGCATGTGTTGTTTGTCATAATATATGCTGCCATGCTTAACAGTCATAAATTGTTTGGATTGGTAAGTTTTGTTTTTGGTTTGATGGCAAAGACAAAAGGCTCCGTCACCAAGATTACCACACTAACAGCAGGTACATACTTACATACATGTGACTTTAAAGCTGATGGGATTCATCAGAGTGTTTTTCACAGATCCAAAAGAAGCTAATGGGCATTTTTTTGGATTCAAAATACAATATTTCAAGATTTGAGAAAGTATGGATTATTGAAGATTCTCAAATCACTCTTTTATCAAGTTTTCTTGAAGATGCCCTGCCTTGTTTATTATCTTTGCACATAAATTAATCTCCGATCTCAGACTTGTTTGAACTTGAGCAAAAATTAATGTGACACTGTTATCACCAAAGCCATTTAACATGGAGATCTGGTTGAGATTCTCTGGATGTCGTAGAAAGTCAAAAATGAAAACCTAGCTTATTTTCGCAGTCAGTGGGCACCTGGAGCTCTACGACTCAACGTTAGTATTGTTTAGGTGCAGAACAGAACAGGTGAGGGGTTGGAGAAAAGTGAGTCAAGCAAAAGGATTGCATGTTAAGGTATCAAAATATGTACTTGTTACTTCACAAACCCATTTTGTTATGTTGCAAAATGCTCCGAGTAAAAAATGAAAACAGTGGTTATGTACTGCTGTGGACAATATGACAGTCTTGGTTCACGCTGGTTTGGAGCACCGAGCCTCTGTGTTTACCTCATTCAGATCACTTGATTCCAGCCATCGGTTGTATTTTATAATGAACGATACTATGCTCTGACTAACATTAATGTTCGCCGCCTTCTCCAGTCAGTTAGCACAACTGCAAAGGGCATAAATGTGAATGTGAAAATTTTAAACACTCCAAAAAATTAGACATTACATCGCTCACATCTCCTACCCACCAATATAATGATATAACACAAAAAAATAAACTAATAATAAAACTAAGATATTTTGCAACTGGAAAAATGCAACAGTGCATCCAAATGATCACGAAAAAAGACGCTTTCAAGGTCTCATAATGTGTCACGGTTCAATTCATCTACACTGGGTGTTCACACCCTGCAAGCTCACAAAAGGGCGTGTCTGTGACAACCAATCACATCTGTTAAAAGCATGTGTCATGCCTAGCAAAGGGGTCAACCACACCTCCTCACTTAACAGCAGTTTTTTCTCTTGTGCTCAGAGTTGCTCAAAGAACTTTCCTAGGCTTAGGACTACTTGCTAAAAAATTTAGGCTAAGTGAGTGTTCTCATTGTTAATTCAGCCCCATATGCAGACGGGCTGACTGTATATTAACTGCCAGGCATCCAAATGGCAAATTCAATGACTAGCTGGTGAGGAAAATAGAACATGTGACAACCAATGAGCCAGATATTTTTCATACTCTCAGGAGTTGGTGGAGACCAAATCAGAGCAATAAGGACTTTAAGCAACTTGCAATCATAAGGTGGAAAGAAACAAAACTTCAGGGATCTTTATGTCATTCTGTGTGTGCCCAATGTATAAAGAATATGTTTAGCCAAAAATGTTAGCCATAACAACTTAATGAGCAGATGCATGTGTTTTTCTAGGAGACTATTTGACTCATTTTGTTTCTTAAATGTCTAATTAATCCCCAATTTAAGTAGGTGAGAAAAATAAACCATTTCTATTTGACAGAACTCACTTCTGTACTATTAAGTCTGGTTAAGAATACATGAAAAAACACTAGAGTAGCCACTACTAAAAATACAGTCAAAATTTGTCTCGATATACCCAGAAACTCTTGCATTTTAGGGCATTTTCATGAATTACGATCACATAATGTCCTCATCTCACCACACATTACTTAGGCAGGAAAGAGTAACCTTTTTCTATCATCTTTCAGTGTCACCTGCGTTCATAAAAAGGTATTATTCTCACATGTAAAGACAGTAGGACTGAACATAAGGAAGGAACGCTCCAGAGTTCAAACCAGTCTCTTCAGATCTGCCTGGTGTAAATGCGTCTTAGCTGTGAGATCTGTTAAATGTGGGAGTTGCTGATAAAAAGCATTTTCAGCACACTAACAATTTGCTCAGTCAACCCTCCCACCATAAAGGCAGGTTAAAAATGCATCGCAGTAAGTGCCACTCATGCAGCACGTTTCCTTCAGTCACAAGCCGCACAAAATGTGCCTCCATCCATCCTCTCATAAGCAGTCTGCAGCACAGCGAGGGGGAGGAGCCCGGCCGTTCTCAAGGTCACTGGGCCCTTCACCACTGTGGCATGATGGGTAGCTCCTGCCCGTGCCAGGCAGCCAGCCAGCCAGGAGCTGCCCGGGTTTGCCTGGCCAGCCTTACCTTGACTGAAAGGAGGGAGGAAGGCACCGGCGCCCCCCTGCCGCTCGGTAACTGGTACCAAATGGTGCCTCCCCTCTGGGGTCCTGACCTGCGAGCAGGCAGAGTCCCAGGACACCTCCGAGCCGAGCTGGAGGATAGGCAGACAGCTGTCTTCTGTCAGTGGGCCCGTGGACCTCGAAGATCATCCTTCTCTGCACACACGCGGTCATTTAGCAGGAAACTTGGTCTAAAACCAGCTAAGTACAGGGCTGTACAGCAGGGGAATTTTGTTTTAACAGTCACATTGCAACTAAATGGTCCAGCTGTGATGTTCCCCTGCAGATGCAGATCTTGAGGATCTCTAAACAGTGTCTATATGGATGCCGTTTTTTATGCAGAATGTTCCAGGAAACGAAGATTTCAAGTGGTACAGGATTCTGTGTTTACAGCTTCACTCTCCTCATCCACGTCTGGCCAAATTAAGTTACTGTGCGAGCCAGCTGGATTCACGACACTGCACAAAATTGTGTAGCAATTTTCATACAAACAAAACTGTAACACAAAGTGCTTCATACAATAAAACCGAGTACTTTAAAAAGGCCACTGCCAGACGACCCGAGAGTTCGAGAGGGCCAAGGACTGGGACCAAGATTTTGATAAGATAATTGATAAAAGCGTCTTAAAAAATCCTGAAACACACTGGAAGCCAATGCAGAGACCTCAATATCGGTGTTATGTGTGCTCTCTCTTAGTGTGGATGAACTGTGTTAGACTTCCCTCCATCTAAGCAGTGCTTAGATATCCCTCTTCCCCCCGTAGATGACATATTGCCCACCACTCATGCCGCCACCACGGACACAAAGAGTACAGCTGCAAATCAACAGACAGACCCGCTCCTCTCTCTCTCACACACAAACCAAAATCCCATCAAAGGGTAAAACCTTTGATATAAACCAAAATATAAACCAAAATTCTGTTACTGATTTGCATATTGCTTACCTAAAATGATTATTTTTATTATTTAACTGAAATACGAAACTGTTTGTTGCCAGCAAGCTGCCATTGTGTTAAAGGACAGGTTTGCATTACTTCACCCACCAGTGGGAGTCTTAATTGGTCTAGTACC
>NW_024614635.1:0-2482 GCF_008729295.1 Plectropomus leopardus
ATATGCATATATGTAATTTCCACTTATAGTACCTTTAAATTAATATATAATATTTTCTAATTTTAGTGTAAAGACATCTTTTAAACTGTCTGCCCTTGTTGTTTTGCTTTGTTGTATTGTAGGAAGCCTGTGTAACACTTTGGCCAAGGGAATTAAAAATGAAAAATAGCCTTCTGGCTGGGGCAACAACTACAAAAGTTCATTGCATTCACTAATTATTCTCCAAAAACAGCAATAAGAATCATTCACAATGTCAGATATCAGGATCACACAAACACAATATTTTTTAAAGTCAAAATTCTTAAAATTCATGGATCTTGTGGAACCGCAAACTGCACAAATAATGTTTAAGGCTAAAAATAATTCACTGCCAACAAATATTTAAAGAGGTTTTTTTTTTTTTTAACAAGATGAGGGTTATAAATTAAGGGGAATGTTTAATTTTGAAATTCACAGGGCATGGACAACTGAAAATATTTTGTATTTCAATCTGTGGTGTAAAATTATGGAATAGTTTTAAGAATAAGTCAAAGCAATGTTCAAACATGAACCAATTTAAAAAGATGTATAAGGATCTGATTTTCATGAAGCACATAGGCGAAGATGAAGTTTGACAGTCAAGTTTTCACAGGGATTATTGTGTCATTATTTTTTACGTTTTTGTATTATTTCCTTTTTCTATCTCCTCTTTTTCTGTAAACAACAATGTAAATATGTTTACATATAGTTATTTATGGTCTGTATATAGTTTGTATATGTTTACATATAACAATGTGAATGTGTTTGCCAATTGTTAAATATGGTCTGTATATAGTTTATATATAATTATATATAGTTTAAGAGAATTAAATTTATTTAAAAAATGGAAACAAGTCAATTAATTTTCATTAACTGCATTTCTTCCCACTCCTTTTGGGACATCTCTGTATGTTTAAGTATGTTTACATGGTCATTCTTTCATCCTTTCCTTTTTTTACATGTCAAAATAAATTTAAATAATGTATTCATTCTGGTATATTTATACCTTGCTTACCTAAATTAAACCGAGACCTAAATAAATCATCTTTTCTGATGATTATAGAAGCCGTGAAATTGCCACAGATATCTGGTGAATCACATTAAGGTAAAAGGTAGATTTATTAGTGATTTTCTTTAAATACAGTTTTAAAAATGAAATAAAATTTTGCAGTCTTTCAGTATCCTTTCGGCTCTGAGACACCTCACTTCACCGAGGCCACTGAGGCTCTGTAGATGTGAACCAGTGATGTCCTGGGCAGTTTTAATCACCCGCTGTAGAGCCTTCCTGTCCTGGGCTGTGCTGCATGAACCATGCCAGTTTGTGATGTTTCCAGTCAGCATGCTGTGTGTTGCTCCACTGTAGAAGTTAACCAGGATCTTGCTCTGGAATTTAGCCTAAGTTTTTGCAGGAAGTAGAGCCTTTTTTGTGCCTTTTTACCCTGGGTGGTGATGTGCAATGACCAAGATAGGTTCTCAGTAATAGTAATTCCAAGGAACCTAAAGCTGTTCACCTGTTAAATATCTGGTACTTTTTTTTTTCTTGCAGATACAGTAACACACAATACAAATAAATATGATATGATTTGTATGATAAATCATATTTTTTATTATACACCCTTATAAAACACTATTTTCTGTCATGTGTGATGTAGTGGAATTACTCAGATCTTTTACGTAAGTACTGCTATTAAAAAAATAACAGTTGCCAGTAAAAGACATTTATTACTATCAACATAATAAAAGCATCAAAGAAGTGAAGCTATATAGCAGAATTTCAGGAGCAGGACCACACCTCAACTGCACTTCTTCCGGCATAAATATCCTCCTAACCTGATCTTCCCCTTTCATTCTCGTTATTCTGCACCTCCTTCTCTCCGTAGGGTCCTAGGGGTCTGTCGTGCCTGGGAGCCACGGCAGATTCCCACCGAAGCTTCCCCACACCACACTCAACCATCCATCCCACAATAATTCAACATCAATGTTATACCAAATTTACATTCACATCAATAAATTGTCAAAATGATTTCCTATTGAGGTGTGGTCCTTGCTAGTGAAATAAGCACTCGTGAAAAATGACCCCACTTAAAATGTTATTTTACTATGGGTCTTCTATTGATGCATGCACATACCAAACAGCATTTTAATATTGTGAAGTTTGAGGTTATTGTTACTATTTACTGTCACTGCAATTTTAAAGGCTGTTCTGCAAAGCAACTAGTAAGTCAAGTCAAGTCAAGTCAATTTTATTTATAGAGCCCATTATCAAAAAACATGGTTTGCCTCAGAGGGCTGTTTTACAGTGTACGACATCCCTCTGCCCTTAGACCCTCACATCACCCAAGGAAAAACTCCCCAAAAAGAACCCCTGTAACGGGGAAAAAAAGGAAGAAACCTCAGGAAGAGCGGTAGAGGATGATGAGGGATCCCTCTTCCAGGACGGACAGACGAGCAATAGATGTCGTAA
>NW_024614636.1:0-1699 GCF_008729295.1 Plectropomus leopardus
TGCTAACTGCTAAATAAGAAGCGAGTTAGCGACTCTTTTAGCCGGTAACTTTACCGAAATCTGCTCGTTAACGTTAACTAGTTAAATACTGTAACTTAAAACACTAATAACTACCATTTTCACGCGCTTTTTCAATGTAAAAGTCCATAAAAATGAGTTTTAAATGGGGAATTAGGCTTGTTTTTCTCTCAGAAATGTCCCATAATGTTTCTGTGTTGATGTGTGGGGTTTAACCCTTTAACAGCTGCCTGGACATCAGTATTGTTGTGCTTTGTTTATACGCGTTCACGAGTATTTAAACCTCTGAAATTTGAGAAAATTATATATAATAAAAAGCAACTTGGCAAGAAATGTGCCGTAAACTGCCCCCACCCACCGAAAAAACAGTGAAAGGTGACAAGGAAATTATTTGAAAATTAGCTGGGGGAGTTATTAGATAGATGTGATTTATTTAAAAAAAAAAATACACAGAAAACCACATTTATTATCCTTATAATTGTAAATTTAAAAGTGTGTTCCAAAAAATAAGAAAAATATAAATAAAATTTTAAAAAAAAAACACGAACTTTTTTTTTTTTGGGGGGGGGGGGGGGTTGATTGGTATGGATTTTAAACTCTTTTTTGTGTTCTGATTTTGGGGATGATTATTAGATAGATGTGATTAAAAACACAGAAAAATGTCTAATGTCTCATATATTTCAGATTATGGTACAAAAAAAGGGAAAAATATTTAATTTGTGTTCTTACTTTTATGTATTTTTTTTTTTAACTTTTGACTAATTTTTATTTTTGGGCCATTTCTTGTTAAATTGCTTGTTGCTGTCTTCCCATGTTTTTGGAAGAAATCAAGCCAGTTTACTCAGATGTCAAAGGGTTAATGCTGGTAATTTTGGTGCTGATTCTTTGGTATTTTGTGTTATTGAATGCGGTTTTATCTTGTGATAATAACGATAGGCATCACTTAAATATTCCTATAGTGACTTAAATGTAATTTTAATGCTATAAGTTTCTTTGTCTCTTTCTTTGAAACTTGGATCAACATCAGTTTTCTTGAGCTGCTTTCAGACGTCTTTCACAAGCTACTTAACCCTTTGAATCCTGAGCAAATTGGTTTGATTTAGGGGAAAAACATGGGAAGAAGGCCATGACCAACATGGCATGAAACGTCCCACAAATTGCAAGAAAAGTGTTAAAAGGTGACAAGAAAATGACCTGAAAATTAGTTTTTAAATGGGGAGGTTATTAGAAAATCATCAGAAAGAAATAGAGATTTTTTTCTGAAAGCTACATTTTTAATTATTATACTTTCATATTTAAAATTTCAGGAAAAAATGTATATGTAGATATTTTTTCATTTTTATCACCTTTTTCCAGTTCATTTTTCTGATTTTTTCCCCCTGTATATTTTTTGTTTTGTTTATTTTCTGGTAATTTTCTTACAAATTTCTTGCAATTTATTTGTAAATAATATCTTGCTCATTGCCTTCTTTCTGTGTCTTTGAATGAATTTAAACCTTAAATCTATCTATGGAGTAATTATAAACACTGCACAGGGTACTTATACTTTGATAATAGTAAATTTATGTCAGATAATAATTTTATATGTATATACTTCTTTTCATTAAATATTACTCCACGTATGTATACTTTTTGCCATTCTGTACAAATATGTTAAATGCTTTCCCTAAAACACTCATTT
>NW_024614637.1:0-1814 GCF_008729295.1 Plectropomus leopardus
TCTCTCTCTCTCTCTCTCTCTCTGTCTCTCTCTCTCGCTCAACAAATGGTTGCCCAGTTCTGTTTGAGCTCTCTGGCTCTTCAATAGAAGGGTTTTTTTTCCCTCCACAGTACCCAAGTGCTTGCTCATGGGAAATTGTTGGCTCTCAGTAAATTAAAGTGCATGGTCTAGAAGTGTCATGAAATAACTTTTGTTATGATTTGGCACTATATAAATAAAATGTACTGAACTTCATATCAAAAACGTTTTTTAATACAAAAATCCAAATTGAAGGAAGAGGTCATTCAGTTGGTGGTTTACAGTTTACAGTGTAATGCTGTATCTAACCTGCATGTGGACACAAAGTCATACAGCAAATTACTGTTTTATGTTAACTGTTGTTTTGGCTCCAAAAAGCATCAAGATTTTCGTGATTTACTGTATTATGGAAAATGGTTAATCACTGTTGGCTGTGTTTTCGCAGCAATTTTTTTTAAAGGTTATTTTTTGGGCTTTTTATTGGCTTTAATTAACAGAACAGTTTAAGCAATGAAGGGGGGGGGGGGGGGGTCACCCTTCACAGCAATTAATTACATTGTAGATCCATAGGGACAGGGACTAAATCAAAAACCTTTCTATTTTCATTTAAATTTTATTACATCATTGTTTCTTGAAAATGCTGAGATCTGGAAACATTAGTGGCAACAACAACGTCCAACCGAACCAGAGTCTAATAAGGGCTATGTTTACACAGGTTGTAAACAAATCATTAATTTACCATGATTATTCAAAGCATGGAATTGTATTTATGTCAACAGGATGAGGACAGTGTTAATCTTTGTGAAAGGAACGATGCCCAAAACTATATATATAACAGAAGCAAGTTGTAAATCTGGAAACATAAATCAAAATAGTGTGGCTGAAATTTAAAAAAAAAAAAAAAAAAAAACCTACATGTATTTACATACATATATTTCTCTGAAAATAAATAATTCCAGTGAGTTTATTGACCTCTGTCTTTGAATGCAGGGACAGTGATCTGTGATCGAGTCGGGTATCTTGGAGAGGATGGCGGGCTGAGTGTCCTTTAACCTGACATGTAGCTGTTGTAAACAAAAAGAAGGTGCAGGGCTGGCACAGCAGCGGAGCAGGCTTTATAAAGCGTGTTCATGCTATCTAAGCGTTCAGACTCCTCATGGCTCATGCTAGCAGAACTGAGATATGAATGGTGTGAAGATAAAGTGCTAGCTGTCCCCCTGTCACAGTGGAGGTGTGAAAAAGTAGCGCTTGTGGCCGGACACACCTTCTCACAACACCATCAACCAACATAACATCCGCTCACACACTTTAATGATATGCTTTTAATATGAATGGGCAGGTGTTCAGTTTGAGATGACATACACCAACAATGATTACCAAAATGTCATTTTAATTTTTTTATTTATTTATTTATTTATTTTTTCATTTTAGGAACAAAAAATAACAGAGTTGGTGTCAATGCAGTATGAAGATAAAGGAAGAAGACTTCTGAAAGACTATTATGAAAATTTCACAAAGGAACAAGTTATCCAAATAACTAAAATATATATGCATATATATTGGACAATCATGGCTATACTAAGGAACAGCAGATTGTCTCATCTATTTATCTGTCTATCTTTCTATCTATCTATCCATATCGATATGGACAGATAGACATAGACATTTATACAGGACAATCAGGCATAATGACGCTGCTGTCCATCAATCCAACCAACCTTCATCCATTATCTGATTTTTTTAGACTATGTATCCACCTTTGCACTCTCAGTCTTTCTCTCTCTCTCTCCCTATAT
>NW_024614638.1:0-1434 GCF_008729295.1 Plectropomus leopardus
TAAATAATACAACAATTCATACAGAGGACAAAAGTGCAATAACAGTAGTGATGTAAACTGTATGGTATAAAGTGCATGGTGCAAAGTGCCTTGTCTATGCACATGGCGATAGAAAAAAAAATCTGACTTATTTGGAAATGATAAAGAAACAAGTGTACTGATGCTGCAAGGCTGTCAACACAACATGTATAACTCAACTCAATGAACAGGCTTTTGAAGGGAAGAAAAGAATATGTGGTGCTGCTCATCGATCAAACATGTTAGCTGAATGCAAAATAAGAAGAAGACATCGTGTTCTGGAGTTCACTGTCAATATAACGAGACAAAAAAACAAACACAAACACAAGGCAGTGGCAGTTTGGGAATTTTACTCTCACAACTGAAAAAAAACAAGCCAGGGTTGTATGCCTCCATACACCAGTCAAGTTTCTCTTATAGTTTACATCCATATCTGTGAAAACATGGATGCTTCACACACATCTTTACCCCAGTAGCACAGAAGGTCTCTACAATCACCACAGTTTACAGATCAGTGTCACAAATTTAGTATCTGAAAAATGTCTCCCCTTCTGTTCTTGATACACAGTATGATGCTGAGTAATAAGTAAGGACTGTGACAGATGGATGTGCCCTGTGATGGCCTCTCTAAAACTGTACTGTGTTAATATTTTTGTTCAGTGTATATTATTACATGATGGAAAATTTGATCTACTCTGTGCACTCTTCTATCATCATCACGGCCGTTCAGATTGAGATGCTGTGTGATCAAAGATTCCCCACTGTGTCACCAATATCTGCTTCTCAAGTTTGGTCTAAAAAGCACATTTTAGCTCTGTTTCTTTAAAGCTATAATTTTCACTGCTTTATGTCTGCTGGCTGCAGACTACCATGGAGGGTCTTTAACCCTTCGAGACCCAAAGCAACATCACTTTCTTATGCTGCTTTCAGACGTCTTTCACAAGTATTTAAACCTTTGAACCCTGAGCACATTAGTTCCATTTCTTTCAAAAAAGGAAAAAAAAAAGTGGAAAAAGGCAGTGTGCAGCTTGGTAAGAAATGTTCCACAAACTGCAAACAATTAGTAGATTTAGAAATTTATTTTTAAAAAGCTAGGGAAAATGTATAGGGAAAAAACAAATACGACAGGGGAAACTGCATATATAATAATAAGAAGAATAAGAATTACATATTAATAATTATGTTACACAATCACTAGAATTTTTTCACACTTTTTTGAAGGTCATTTCATTGTTGTTTTTTCAAACTTTCTCTTTTTGTGCTTTTCAGGTCATTTACTAATTTCTTGCAATTTTTTGGGTCCTTTCTTCTTTCATTGCTCATTGCCTTATTCCCATGTTTTTGAAAGAAATCAAGCCAATTTGCTCAGGTTTCAAAGGGCTAATCACTCACTATATTTACCTAGAGAGATGAAAG
>NW_024614639.1:0-1041 GCF_008729295.1 Plectropomus leopardus
ATAAAAGTGTAGGTTGTAGGTGTTTATAATAATAAACACCTACAACAGTAACTATAATGATGCAGTCCCAGCAGCTGTGTGTCCTGTCAGCGATCAGAGTTAACAGATTGATAAACTGATGATTTTAACAACACACAAACTGGGTGAGTCTCTACTGCTACACAACAACTGATTATTATTATTGATTATTATTGATTTAATATAGAGATTATTACCAACAATTATCTCACCACAAAGTTCACACTGTTCACACTGACGGCCAATCACAGGGCTCAACTCTCTAGCGCCATCTATTGTCTGCATCTATGGCAAAGTAAAGGACACATGAGGTACGGGTACAGAGACATTTGGACGGATCTGACCCCCATTTAAAGGCAGAATAAATTAATCCTAACAAGCAGTCAGAGTAAACAGGTGGACACACACTGTCCTTCACCTGGAGAGGGGGGGGGCGAGTCCAGGCTGGACACACTCAGACATGCTGCAGACAGACAGATGGACAGACAGACGGACAGACAGGTGGTCAGTGAGCGCAGAGATGTGGACACAGGAAAGACAGTCTCACAGCTACATACCCAAAGATGTTAGAGATGGAGTCCAGCAGTCCACCAGGAGGAGGCTGGGACATCTTCTTACTGCAGAGACACAAGACACATGACATCAGAGACATGAGGACAGACACATGAGGTCAAAGACAGAAAGACAGAGACACGAGGACAGAGACATGAGGTCAAAGTCACAATGACAATGACATGCGGACAGACACATGAGGTCAAAGACAGAGACATGGTGTCAGAGACACAAGGACAGAGACATGAGGTCAAAGACAGAGACATGGTGTCAGAGACACAAGGACAGAGACAGACATGGTGTCAGAGACACAAGGACAGAGACATGAGGTCAAAGACAGAGACATGGCGTCAGAGACACAAGGACAGACTCTTCAGTGATATAATTTAAAATCCAACAATAATTTCTGTTTTACTATTTCTGCCTGATGAATTTGTCAGTGTTTCCTCTACACTCATTTAGGAGTGGCGG
>NW_024614640.1:0-2180 GCF_008729295.1 Plectropomus leopardus
AATATTTTTTAAAACTTGATTTTGAAAATTGCATTTTGTGTGCAGAGTGGTGTGAGTGTGAATATTTGACACTGTGAAAAAATACTAACGTATAAAAATCAATGTTGCTGCTAATTATTGACATATCCCAGGCTGTGATAATAATAAAAATAAAAAATACATAGCATATAGTAAAATAATTGAATTGAAAATAACAATAACAATAACATTTTTTTCTTTTTTTAAATCTGAAAACATGGTGGCATCATCACAAAACCCTGGCATTTAAAGGGTTGAAATTCTGAAAATTAATAAATATTTGATATCACCTATAAGGACTGATGTTTTAAAAGAAAATAATGTATAATATTTTTTAAAGCTTAGTTTTGAAAAGCACACTTTATGCGCAGAGGGATACAAGAATTAAAGTATTGTTGAATACTATACTATACTATACTATACTACAGCTGAATCGTACTGTTCAGGCCAAAATTTTAGCTCCCTAGCTGTTAAATTCTCCATTATGTTCCCGCCCTAGTCACTAACTGTGTCTGTCTGCTGTCTGGTGCTGAGCAGGTAGCATACAGAGGGTTTATCAGAGTTTCTTTTTCACCACTCAGCTTTCTGTTGTATGTTTATTTCATTATGTGCATGCTGTAATTTGGTTGAACATAGAACTGCTGTGTGTGATCTCTGTTGCTGCTGGTGTGTCGTGTGTGTGCATGCAACTACGCGAGCTGGTGTGTATTAATTTGCACTTGTGATGTGTAGAGGAGGGGAGTGATCTGGCGGGTCAGGAGACAGTGCAGGATTCACTGAGCACATTAGATGACACTGCGGTGCTGACACTAAACAATACTGTCGTACAGTATGCAGCACTCTGTCAGCACTGCAGTCTGACAGAGTGCTGACACTACAGTGAGCTTCCTGGCTGCCACATGCACTAACAGAAAACTGGCATCAGTAGGACTTACACAGAATGTTTCATAAATGAAAAACAAAATAAGTAAGGAATAATTCACATCCAGTTGTTTTTTATTTTTTGAGAATATATACAGTTAAACATACCAGGACAATTTTACTCTTATTCCAAATGTTAGGGACTTTGTTGAAGCCCTCTGCCAATCTTATCAACTCCCTGCTCACACACATGAAAATTTGTCATGGTGTCAGGCCATCGTTTCAGACTGCAATATAAGAATAAAATCCGTCATAAAATTGAATGATTTCACGGGACCTGCTGTGATTCCTCTGCTTTTTCTCTCATTTGAGAGTGCAGAGATCAATGAGAAAAAAACCTTAGTCACACTGCTGTCACTAAGGAATTCACATCATTCCCTTCAAATTCATACATTAACCTTGATTCTAAATTTGACTGTGATTTGAGTTCTTAAGTCATGTGAGGTCCAATTAAAACATTTATTTTGAAAATAAGGAAATTACATAGGTAACATTATACATAAAGATAATGCTAACAGTAATAAAAACAAAACAAAAATATGCAGCATATTACATCATTCAAGCAACTTTTTAAAATAAATTCAGCATTTTAAAGGTATTATTATGATAATTTAATTAAAACATAACTAGAAAAAACACCTTTCAGAATGATTTCATCTTCACCTTAACCAAGTTGGCGCAATTTATCAAGATAGCTAATAATACAGAAAAAATCCCCAAACAACAACAACAACAAAAGATACAGTTAAAAAAAAAGTTTTATGAAATAAAAAAAATGCTTTGTCTAATTTGGAAATACCATCTTCTTTACACTTTTTGGCTAGTTGAAATATCATATATAGCGTATTAAATATTGTTATTTTACATACAAATTTTACATGAAATATCTGGGATATTTACATATACTATAGGTATAAAAGCCCATTCACATTCCCAGGTCCTCAATGCTTTGTCACCCGGGTGTGTGATATTCACACTACATGCACCCTTGAGTGTTTCTGTGAGATGCAGATATCAGCTAACTCCAACGTACTCTGACACAGTATAAAAAGAGCCAGAAAGTCCACATAGGGCAGCAGGGGGGTTAGATAGATGGTTTAAGCAACACCAAACTTTCACCCTAGAGATCACAGTATGTGTCCCGTGTGAAACCAAAAGTCTTTAGGTATTGTTGACACATACTATGGTCACTCATGCGTTGCGTTGCGTTGCGTTGCGTTGCGTTGCGTTGCGTTGCGTTG
>NW_024614641.1:0-2099 GCF_008729295.1 Plectropomus leopardus
ATAATCATTATTATCATTATTATTAATTCCATTTCGTGTTGGGGTCCTTAATATTCTTCACAGAAGTCGTGACAGAGACACTTTGACCTCTCACCCCTCCAGTATGTCCGTCCGGTGGTCTCGTGGCTGACCGACGTCCGGTCCGTACAGACCGGCGTCTCGGTACATTTTGGACTGTGACATCATCTCTCGGAGGCGAGTGAAGTCCCGCCCCAGCTGATTTCCGTCCACACGGATCCCGGCCTTCTTCTCGTAACTGTTTGGCTCTGAAGACAAAAAAAATCAGCTTCAGTTTCTGTTTGAAAGCAGCTCGGTTTAAAGCAGAGTTCACAGAACAAACTGTTTCCCAGATAAAACGCCATGACCTCACTTCCTGTGTACACAGCGAGGTGATAAAAGCTCTCAAACCACGTGAAAACACAGGAAGTGGAAGTCAAACTTCTGATAAGAGACCGCAGAGTTTCAGTATGACTGAAGGTGGACTGTCATAATGAACAGAAAGCAGAAGAGAGAACAAATAAAGAAATAAATAAATCCATGAGATATTAAAAAAACCTGCACATCATCACAAGAGCAGTTTTGACTTTCCTGCTGAAAAAGTGAGGAATATGAAAACATTCATTTCCTGTCACACTGATCTGATGTTTGCCGGCTGCAGACATTTAGACGAGGAGGAAATTGAGTTTTTCTTTTCTGCTTTACAAAATATGACGACTGCCGAGAGCTGAATGAAACGACTGACCCACAACACGTCCTCTCTCAGACCGACAAAAACTGACCAACGCTTCATTTTTAACGCTTTATTTTGACGTTTAAGTTTCTCAATTTTTTCCTAAAATCCCAGAAAGAAGGTCAGATAGATTGTTCAGCTGTTGCTATTTATTTTGCAATCAGTAAAAACAGCAATCATTGAGTTAAAAAAATCCAAACAAAACCTTTTCATGCCACTTTCTTGCTATAATGAAAAATAGTTTCTTGATAATAAAAACAACCATTTTTTATGTTATTATCCCCGAAGAAAACGCCGGAGATTCCCTGCAAAAAAAACCCAAAAAAAACCAAAACATTTTGTTCCATTTTCTCAGCTGGAAAAGCAGCAACGCTTTAAAGAAAAATAACAAAAGTCATTTGTGCGTCTTGGTAAAAATAAAAGCAAACAAACAAAAAATGTATTTTTAAACAAACAAAACACTTTTTGTGCCATAATATTATCTCATCTGTAAAAAATGATAATTATAAACTAAAAATTCTGTGCCATTATTAAAGCAGAAAAGGACAAAAAAAACAACGAACTTTCTGTGCCATTATCCTGGCAGGAAACTTTGCAGTATTTTCTACAAAAAAACGACTCTTATTTGAACGTGTTTGGCTGTTTGCTTGTCGTGAACAGCGGTCTGCAGCTTTACAGATGTTTAACAAACTCAGCACATAAACTGTGTGAAATGTTTGTACGATATCGATGACGTGTGCAGCTGTAACATGTTTGCAGAAACGTACATCACAGAAAGGCGAGCGGGCTGTTTGACTTTATGGTTTCGTGTTTTGTGGGCAGAATTATGAGCCGACACGGTGATAAAAAATGGACTGATTGATATAAAACGTGGATGTCGTCAGCGTCAGTGTGTCAGCGTACCGTTGCCCAGCTCCCACGACATCCTGTACCGTCTGGACTCGCAGTACTGCAGCAGCAGGCGGGCGTTGCTGCTGTTCCAGCTGTTGTCGGCCGTTCGCAGCAGAGCGTTCAGCCCGAAGATCAAGTCCATCCCCGAGCAGCTGGAGAACGAGTGCAGCAGGTCGACGGTGAACTCTGAGAGAGGACGAGAATAAAACATCACGTTCTCTACACCTCCAAATCAGGCTAAAAAATATTATACATGAACATGATTTCTACTTTCATATCATCAGTCCTCATCAAATCATCAAATATTTTTAGATTTTAACAAAAACAACACAAAAACTGAATGATGTTGAGTCTCCTCCTCCTCAGTGTGTGAGTGTAGCTGCTGACAGTCTGGGATATGTCAGTGTGTGAGTGTAGCTGCTGACAGTCTGGGATATGTCAGTGTGTGAGTGTAGCTGCTGACAGTCTGGGATATGTC
>NW_024614642.1:0-1010 GCF_008729295.1 Plectropomus leopardus
TTAAATTCTCAGCACTATTTGGGTAATTTTCTTGTTTTTTTCCTTACTTTTATTAGGTTTCTCTTTTCTTTTCTTTCTTTTTTTTTTTTTTTTTTTTTTAAATTTTGCTTATTTTCAGGCAATTCCCTTGAAACTTTTACTATTTTCTGGCTAGTATTTTGGCCATGTGTTGGTAAATTTCTCATTGCTTTCATTCCATGTTTTTGAACGAAATCAAGCCAATATGCTCAGGTTTCAAAGGGTAAACAAAACAATGCCATTTTTAAAATTACCAATAACATTGCAAATATTTTGTGCTCACACTCTTCAACATTAAATTTTGTTCTCTTTTGAGGATCGTACATCGATGATTTTATGCAAATTCATCTACTGCACTAACTACAATTCCCTCTGCAAAAGCGCATTAGATAAATGCTTGCTCACCTAATGGACTATAATTTAATCTAGAATCTGCTGGCTGTTGTGGAAATGAACTAAAGTGAACGCTGTGGTGGCAAAATAAGAAAATACTGTAAATGTGTTCATATCTTCTGGAACTTTCCCCCTAAATTGGATTAAGAAGAAATGGAGTTGAGAGGCGACCTCAAATAACCTTTAGAGATTTATTCTGAGTGTGTACCAACAACAAGGAAACTCACACTGAGAACAATGTTAGAGCTAAAATCCCCAAAGCATGTGGCAAAAGTGAAGCCGGGCTGCCTGAGTCTCACAAGGTTTGGTTCGCCTTCTCCCTTTAAAAAATCTTTACTCGGCATCCAAGCAGCTTACATAGATGGATTACTAGACACACACAGACACACACAGACACACACACAGACACACACACACACACACACACACACGCACACACACACATACACGCACACACACACTCACGCACACACACACACGCACACACACACCTACGTCACCAGACTCACTTGTCCTCAAATTCACACACCATACTTTACCCACACAAGTCGGCACACACACACACACACACACACACACACACACACACACACACACAC
>NW_024614643.1:0-2104 GCF_008729295.1 Plectropomus leopardus
ATGTAGGATGGAAGATGGCAAGTAAAAAATACATTTAGCAATGAATTAATAAATTAAGCTCAATTAAATGTTGTTTTTTTAAAATTATTATTCACATTAAATTAAGAAATAAATGTCTTTATGATTTTTCAAGGATTTGCAGACATTTTTTAGATTATAGGACGTTTTAAGGATTTGGGACCTTTCTTGGATTTTAGGACTTTTCTCTGATTTGAGGACATTTTAAGAAGTTTCTTGACTTTTTGGACATTTCTCTGACTTCAGGGCATTTTTCAGATTTTAGGCCATTTTTAGTATTTTAGTGGTTTCTTGGATTTTTGAGCATTTCTAGGATGTTAGGACCTCTGTTGGTGTGTTTGGGATCCTCCTCTGGCACTTTTTTTGAAAAACAAGCTCTATTTTGTCGCGTGAATGAATGAATCTGTGCTCTAGAGGAAGACTGACTTCCTGTGAAGTGGCACCTCGGGGTCAGCAGCAGGGTCAGAGGTCGTGGCGAGCGAACTCACAGCTGAATCATCACGTGTGGCTTAAGACGACTCATTTTCAGTTTCATTTCCCGCCTGGTGTCCAGAGTTATTGATTTTTTTTTTGAACAGTTTGTCTTTTTGAATGTGTCTTTTTTCGCAGTTTTATGTTTGAGCTCCATGTTCAGCGTGTTTCTGAGTGAACTGTGTGACCGGTAATGAGATTCAGCAGCAGCACATTAGCTGCCTCAGCTACACATCCAAAGCTCTCAGCAGATCGATAAAGACACAATGGCCAGAGAAGACGGGTAACACTCAGTGATGTGAGAAAGACAGAAGCTATGAGTGTGTGTGTGTTTGTGTTTGTGTGTGTGTGTTTTCAGGAAGTGGCTTTAGCCTGAAGATACGGAAGAAAGAAAAAACAAAAAAGCTGCAGACTCCCAGTGAGGCTCAGACAGAAACAGTCTATGTAGTCATCAAGGAAGTGGCTGGAGAGCATTTTGTTGTGAGGGGAGGGGCGGGCAGAGAGGGAGGGCAGACCTCATCGACCGAGGTGCACACACACACACACACACACACACACACACACACACACACACACACAGAGTACACACACTCACACCAGGAAGCCCAGCACAGGGAAGGGGGTGGGGTTGTGTAGGCGGGGTCGTCTCTCTTTTTCTCTCTCGGCGTCCAGACGACTTGCTCTGAAGGGAAAACACTGATGTGTCCAGGCAGGCCCTGAAAAAAGAGGGAAATCTGAGGCAGCAGGAGAAAGACAGAAAGACAGAAACATGGAGGAGGAAGAGGAGGAGGTGCTGTGCTACTTGGACAGGGTGCTGGAGGAGGAGGAGGAGGAGGTGTTTGAATATGGAGATGGGGAGCTGGAGCCCATCACTCCGGTACATAGACAGTTCAAGGTGAGACAGCAGCTGGATGCAGGAGGGGAAACACACACACACACACACACACACACACACACACACACACACACACACACACACACACACACACTCATGCAATACGCTGAACAGATCTGGAGGCTTGATTACATACAGCTGAAGTCTTATTGGTGTTTTACGTGATGTGGCGTCACTTTTTGCTGCTACGTGTGAGCCATCTGTGCTGCAAGAGTGTGTGTGTGTTTGTGTGTGTGTGTGTGTGTGTGTGTGTGTCAGCATGGCCTGATGAGGCAGCGACTCTGGAGCACATGTCTCCTCACTCTGCTGCTTTTCAAAGACGGATGGTCTGTTTTTAATAGTAACTTCAGTCTACTGAGAAGCGTGTGTGTGTGTGTGTGTGTGTGTGTGTGTGTGTGTGTGTGTGTGTGAGTGTGTGTGTGTGTGTGAGTGAGTGAGCGTGTGAGTTAGAGCTCCTCCTCATAGACAAACAGTAAATGGAGGGTCTCAAAATAAAGAGTGTTGTGTGCTGCAAATTGGTGATTTGGGGTTATATTATAAGTTTTACTTGAGGAGATTTGTATGGAGGATAAAAGCTGCCAAAATAAAAAATAGACAAATAGCTTAAAAGTGAACAAAAGTAAAAATATTATTTTTATGAAAATATATAAATGTTAGAATGCCACATTTAATCACCAAACAACAACAAATTAAAAATTTGCAAAATATAATAATATATAA
>NW_024614644.1:0-3479 GCF_008729295.1 Plectropomus leopardus
TATATGGTATTTTTATATATTTTTGTATTTAATCTAGGTCACTCTACATGGCCAGCGGTTAACATTAACACCATATTACATAAAATATTGATATGTAATACGTGAATTCATAAAAGCTTCTAATCATTGACCAAACATTGACTTTTGCCCACCATGTTTATGCATTTATGATGTCAAGTTGGCAACTCGTGTTATAAAATAACGTTGTTATGCTTTAGAGTTCAAAGTTTGCTTGTTTGCTACAGCTAATAGATGCACATATTAAAATGTGCAACTACCAAAATTTAAAGATAGCTACTAGGAACAAAACAATAAAATATATAATTTTTTAACATGAACTGCTGACAGTGTTTTCATGCTTTCCGCCGTTTTTGCTGCCCTGAAACGTCACGCAAAAGTCACAACTTGACAACTAGAGAATGTCTTTCTTCTCTCCAGTATAATGGAACTAGACCACTCAGCTTGTGGAGCTCAAAGTGCCAAAAAATACATAAAAAAAAACTCAACAGCAATGTGTCTTTGCAGAAATCATGACCTGGTTACTCGAGATGATCCACAGATCTTGTTGTGAGCAGTTTTTATGTCGGAACTATTTTCTTTCCACCGAACTACACCTGCTGACTGCGTCAGTGAGTGGATACTGAGTGAAGATTTCTGTTAATTACTATTTTTTTGAGGTCAAGAATGAACTTTTGCACTCACTAGTCTGCTGTTTGGCACTTTCATATTGCTGTCTATGTTGTATTCTAATAAACTACCATCACTCAAGGTTCCCTCTCTCTGGTTTTTCTTCTCTCAGGTCTGTTTCTGATCTTGGGTCTGATGCTGTACCCCGCTGGCTGGGGTGCTGACAAGGTCCATCTGTACTGCGGCCCCGAGGCGGCTCCGTACCGCGCCGGCCTCTGCTCCATGGGCTGGGCCTTCTACACGGCCATGGGCGGCACCGTGCTCACCTTCATCTGCGCCGTGTTCTCCGCGCAGGCCGAGATCGCCACCTCCAGCGACAAGGTCCAGGAGGAGATCGAGGAGGGAAAGAGCCTCATCTGCCTCCTCTGAGGGCCCAGATACTGTGGGGGGAAAAGAAGACGAAGAAGAAGAAGAAGAAGAAGAAGAAGGGAGAGACACCTGCTGCCCTTCTGTGTGTTCTCATGAGGCCGGCCTGTGAAACGGAGGCGTTGTTTACCACTAAAACTGACTCTTTGTTTTGTCTCTGTCGTGTGTCAATGTGGGAGAAATCTACAAGTGCCAAGTTTTTTTCTCGTTGTCTTTTAGCCACTAGAGGTGCTGCGTCTGTTCTTCGTGTTTCAGCATGTGGGCGCCTGTCTGTCACCACACGCTCTGTAAATATGTGTGATTATATATATTTTGTACATAGTTGTGATCGCAGAATGAAAATTGGTGATCCGGGGGCCGGGCTGATGATGTCACTCTTGCCTTAAAAAAACAGAACAAAACACTGGTGTTTTTGTCACCAGTTACCTGGATCTGTTAACTGTTTGTGTGAACTCACAAGGGAACCACTACTCAGTCAGAATAAACTACTCACAGAACAGATGGCTTCGGCTCAGAGAGGATGTCCTTTTTAAGCTTTCAGAATGTACTGTTATTGAACGATTTCAGACCCTTGAAATGTATCGATGGAGGAAGCTCTTTATGTTTGTCCCCGACTCTGCAAAACTCCAGCAAATGAAGTGAGTCCACGTCTGGTCCACGTCCAGCAGGCGTCCTGTAATCTGTGCACAAAGACATGGACATGAACGATGAGGACACACACACACACACACACACACACACACACACACACACACACACACACACACACAAAAAGTATTGCTGTTGTTAGTAATGTCTGGTTTCAGGGAGCCTGTGGAGTCGTAGATAGAGTCCTGTCTGTTCCCATTTGTTTCTGCCAAACAAATAAAGAGAAGGGAGAAAGACCAAGGTTTTGTTTCAGTTCTTGTTCCAGTGGAGGCTTCGCTGTGGGGAGGAGGAGGAGGGAGGAGGAGATGCAGCAAGTGGAGCAGCCAGCTTGGTGCTGAGACCTCGGTTTGGCCCTTGAGGTGGGGGTGGGTACGTTTTCCAGCCAGCGGGTGATCAGTTTTTCCACTGATGCAGAACTGAACTCTGCATGTGTGTCTCTCTCAGTGTGTGTGTGTGTGTGTGTGTGTGTGCGTGCACGCCTGATTTTTAACCAAGTATTACTATTCACGTAAAGTACTGTTTTAAGGTACTTGTACTTTACACGAGTATTTCCATTATATGAAACTTTTACTCAACTAACTTCAGTGGTGAATATTGTCTTTCTGCTGCACTCTTATTTGTCAGCTGTAGTTATTAGCAGGGGTGTAGCAACAAATTCTGCAGCCTCTAAACAGTCTCTCTTGGCCCCCTGCCCCCCTTCTCTTAATCAGTGTCCTGAACAGTGGCTTTTTACAGCTTGTTCACTGTAAACTATCATGCAGTTTACACGGCAGCAGTTGCGTGAAGCCTTTACCTCACACAACAAGGTGTTTTGAGAGACTGAAAACGCAAACTTTTGAAACCGGGTTCCAGAGTGTAATTTAAAAAAAAACAAAAAACGCCACAACCTCTCTCATTGTGTAAACACTGTGTTTTCTGTGAAAACGCTGACATCGTGGTCACACTTTGCACATGCGCCTGTTTTTCTTCTGTGGTGTGTCATCACAAAGTTACACTGCCAGCTACTGGCCTGGCGTGCATATTACAATGTTTGCGTTGGTTTTTGTGGATCCTTTGTGGATCGTACACAAAAATCATTCTCAAAATGTTATCATATGAATGCAGATTTTCTTAAAACTTGGCTGTTCTCATTTAAATGTGGCCTTTTTTTGGCTTACGACACTATAGGAGCAGTGAGTGTGAACCGAAAAAGGGAAGGTGTGGCCAGATAAAAGCTCTGTGAAGCCAAGAGAAGTTGCAGATTTGAAGAAAATTCATGTTAAGATCTTTTTTTTCACTGTCAAATATGACACATTACTATAAAAAATATTGATTATAGCACCTCCACCTTTTCCCTAGCTATCAAATGGTCCTACCCAAGTGTGTTTGTGATGAGTCCCTCCCCAGATGTTCCTCTCCTCCATGTGGAGCGTTCAGAGGAGCCTCTGGCACGACCCTGTGGCTGCTTTCCTCCACCAGCAAACTAAACACAGAGCCTGATGACTTCCAGATTAGGCACATGACAAATGGTGCAATCTGAAGAGTGCAGCAGAAAGTGTTGGCCTGTTTCGGTGCCAGGGGCTTTGAGTTTAGCTTTTTTCTTAGAAAGAGTCAGAGAGGGCGAGAATGAGGAGAGGCACAGTCTGAGTCTACTTTCTCTTTACACCTAGTCTGAAGCCTTTTTTTTATGACTCAAACAATATGTTTTACAACATATAAATCAATAGATTGACTGTTTAACCCTTTGAAACCAGAGCAAGTTTGATTTCTCTCAAAAAGGAGGCGATGAGCAATTCAAT
>NW_024614645.1:0-1136 GCF_008729295.1 Plectropomus leopardus
TTAGTGTTGATAGGTGTTGAATAACGGAGCCAAGCCAAGGCCTCATGATATCTGTTTCTGTTTACAGGCAGAGATTTGTGCGTTTGATGAGCAAACTGAAGTTGACCGGCTACACTTGAGCAGCAGGCGAGCGACTGACGGGTGAGTCTACTTTGCATATTCATAGATCTGTGCATACTAAATGATGCAAAGGAGTTACAGCTGAGATAATTTGAAGGAATACTTTACCCACAATATGATCAATTTATATATCAGTTACCTACAACATGTTACCTTGAGCTCCTAAAGAAAGCTTTCTTGTTTGCCTTCATGGGGAATGGAAAAAGACATTCTTCATGAATTGAAGTAAATGGGGACAATATTTAACAACAGTAAAACTGAAAAAAAAAAACCTTCCATTTAAAAACTCTCACACAACTTCTGCAATCTCATTTATCCAGTTGCATGCTCAGTACTTCCTAAATAAATGCATTTTCACTAAAATGCAAACATTTTAAACATATTAGTACAGTGTCATGCAGTGACGGGTCATGTTCAGATGCACACTGCCTGAGCTGCAAAAGTGGAGCTTGTGAGCACACACATGCTCAGGCGCGCTACTTATAGGCTCAAATATTTTACATTGTAGGATTTTACAAAAGTACTGACTATACACCTGGATAAATGAGACTTGGATTAAACTGTGTCAGGTGTGTGAGAGTTTGTACTCAGAGGTTTTGATATAGTTTAGCTGTTGTTTGACACGGACCCCTCTCAAAGAATACTCACATATATTTGATTCTCCATTCACTGTGGAGGCATGTGAGAAAAAAACCCCTTTTCTTCACAAATTCAGTGTATCATGAGGTGAGTAACTGAAATTAAATTAAGTTGCAGGTGAAATGTTCTTTTAAGGCATCTAGGTATTTGTAAGCACTTGACAAAAACTTCTAAATGTGAAAATTTAAATTTTCCCCAAATTCCCCAAAATACTATAATACAGAGAAATATCAGTTTTGCTCTCGTGGCCAGGATTTCGTCGCCCAGATTGCGATTTTTCTTCCTGCCCTCCAATGCGATGTAAATGAACGCCCTATTAAAACTGCTAACACCAAATTCTGCAGATCATCAGGAGTAAACAGGCTATTATTGGTGTT
>NW_024614646.1:0-1067 GCF_008729295.1 Plectropomus leopardus
AAGTAAAACACCAGAGAGGTACAAACATACAGAGCTCTGTGGTTAATATAAATATATAAACCAGACTTTTTTTAATCAGACTAATACAAATACAAATTATTTTAATTAGCTTTTGGGCTGTTTTTTTTTTATCCAAATTTTAATCTGCTATTTATGTTTTTTTATTTTATTTTAAAAATTAATTTTCCTCTTTTTTTTAGTCTGTGTCTTCAGAAGAAATACTTTTTATTACTCTGTGTATAAAACATGCTCTTTTATTTCAACATTAAATTGATGACTATTATGAGTTACATTTTTGGAGTTAAAAAATGTAATTCTGTCACGCTTGCAGGCAGTGAGCTGGTGGGCGGGGCCAGCATCACCCCTGACAATGACGTGTTTGTTCACCTGGCTAAGGTGTACTCCCATAACCATGCCTCCATGCACTACGGCGACCGCTGCGAAGACAGCAGACCGTTCCTGGACGGCGTCACCAACGGATACCAGTGGTATCCTCTGGCAGGTGTGGTTTCGTTTATTTTATTTATTTATTGCATTAATCATTAGTTCAAGGTCCACACATTATAAATTACCACATATTCAGTTTTATTTCATAAAAATCTAAAAAAACATGTCGGCTTGGAACTCAAAGAGTAAAAAAATCAGCATTTCAAAATAAAAGCTCCGTGCTCGAAACTCACTTCAAAATAAAGTTTGGGTTTTTTTACAAACTTGTCGTCCATTCAGAATGGACCTGGGACCCACCAGCTGGGAACCACTGCTTTAATGCAAACAGTCAGTTTCTACATGAAGGCTTCCACTGTTTGTAGCTCAGCAGTTGTTCAGTGTGAGTTTCGTTCCTCGAAGGACTCGAACGTAAACCTGCAGAGATACTAAAGACGGAAACATCGGCGATCTGGTTTCCTGCTGCAGAAATCTGATCACTGCAACCTGATCGCCTGTATGTGAGGGACCAGTGCACTGCAGCTGGAAAAACATCCTCTTCTCAAATCATTTAGTCGTACTGCAGTTAAATTCAACATGCACACAGATGTCGCTGTTTTAAGTCGAACTCTGTTATTTTTTTT
>NW_024614647.1:0-4080 GCF_008729295.1 Plectropomus leopardus
TAGGATTTTAAGAAATTTCTAGTATTTAAGGATGTTTCCTGGCCTTTCTGATTTTTCTATGATTTAAGAATGTTTTTAGGTTTTCAGGACATTTTTAGGATTTTAGAACATTTCTAGGATTTTAGGGTGTTAGCTAGGACCTCTGTCTGGGGGGTGTGGGGGATCCTTCAACCGATGGACCCCAACCGTCATATCAGAGGCCTGAAATGTCCTGCAGGTCCTAAGTTAAGTATTACGAGTTTTTCTACATGTAAACTTGCTAATTTGACTGAAATTAAGTATCTGAATACTTCGTCAACCAACTTACAACCAAAGTTTTCTGCATAATCGTCCTCTTGATGATGCTGGATGTTTAAGTGAACTGATGACAGACCACATGGAGACGTGGGTCTGTCGGACTGACCTGTGGAGCGCAGAGGCGGCCGGCCGTGGTCTTCAGCCACGGCTGTCAGCACCACCGTGGTATCCTCGGTGACATTAGCGAGGTCATAGGTCAATGTCACTGCTCCAGTCTCACTGTTTAAGGCCAAATATGGAGAACTTCCTGCAGAGAAACTGTGAGCCAAACAATACAATAAAAAAAAATTCAGTGGAATACAAGACTAGATCTTTTTTTTGTTTGTTTGTTTTACTTTCTCCTTTTTTTATTTTTCTTTCTTTTCGGGCAATTTTCAGGTAATTTCTTCTTTTGTTGCTCTTGACCTTCTTCCCGTGTTTTTGAATAAATAAATAAAGCCAATTTTACAGATTTTAAAGTGAAATAAATTATCTGATTGTACTTCTAGGCTTTGCAAAGCAAATATTATATATATCGACGCCTGTCCTAAATAAAAGCCTGGTGAATTTAATGATTTAAGCAAGTAATAGCAGAGGCTATTAATTCGAGTTTTACGGTACTTTTTAAACATCTAAAAACAATGGGTCTCATGCAAGATATAATCATTTTTGGAACGTTTGTCTAAATTTCTCTAAGAAATTTCGAATTATTCCAGTGTTTTGTTTGTAAAAACACCTTTAAATTGAAAGTACACGGCGGTGGAAGCGGGCAGTGTGGGTGAACTGAACGTCAGCTGAACTGACCTGTAGGTGATGAACGAGTTGTTCCCGAAGTCTTTGTCGGTGGCGGACAGCGTGAGCAGCAGCTTCCCCTCCTCGGCGTCTTTCAGCAGGACGCTGCTGACGTAGCTGCTGGAGCTGAACTCGGGTCTGTTGTCGTTGACGTCGGTGAGGCGCACTCTGATGGTGGTGACGTTCTGGTGCACAGAAATCAGTTTAATACAGACGTTTTCAGGAAACAATGTTTTAATATTGTGATATCAGTCACATTTTAGTCTTAAGTATTTTTATGTAACTAATAACAGTATAAATTACTCAATTATATACATTCATCCTCTCAGGTGGTTTCCTTTACGTGGCAAAGAGAAAACACGGGAAGAGTGCCAAGACCAACTTTACAAGAGGAAATAACACAGAAATAAGCAAGAAATTATCAAAACGTACAAGAAAATTACCTGAATATTAGCAGAAAAAAATAACAGACTGAAAAAAAAGGCTTTAAAATGTAATAACTCTGCAAAATAATTTTAAATATAACTGTGCTATTAGAAACAGTTCTCAGGAAAAGTTTTTTCTTTATTTTCTGTTTAAACTACTTTTCTAATCGAATAATATCCTGCAGTTTGTGGGACACTTTCAGCAAAGTTGCTCATTGCCTTTTTCCCCACATTTTCGAAAGAAATCAAACCAATTTGCTTGCTGTTGAAAGGTTTAAATAGTTGTGAAAGGCGTCTGAATGCAGCACAAAAAACTGACATCGATCCAGATTTCAAAGGGTCAGGTTAATACGTTAAATATCTTCTCAGCAGGTGCCTCACCTCTCTCTGCGGGCTGCCGTTGTCTGACGCCTTCACCAACAGCTCGTACGTCTCCCTGCTCTCCCGATCCAGAGAGCCGACAGCCAGCAACGTCCCGTCCTGCAACACAACACGTCATCTCAGAGCCCGAACCTTCAGATTTCACACCTCCGCGATGCTCTTTCACGGCCTCACCTCTCTCAATCTGAAGAGCGGATGGGGGGAGGGGAAGGAAACGGTGACCTCTCCGTTGGGGCCGAGGTCGACGTCTGTGGGCGCGATGGTGAAAACTTCTCCTGGAGTTTCCTCCGAGTAGTTGCCCTCAGGGATCAGCAGGGGGTCCGGGATGACGGGGAACTGCGGGGCGTTGTCGTTGTAGTCCAGGACGGTGATGTTGAGCCAAGCCGTGGCGTTCCGACCGTCAGGGACCTGATCCACCGCCACCACCTGAGCGCACACACGGAGGGCGTGATGAACTCTGAAGAAAGTCTGTCATCATCTGTTTATGATGTTTTTATTGATTTATTTTTCTTTATGGTGTTTTTTTTTTTATTTATGGTGTTATTTTTATTCTTGATGTTATTTGGGTTTTTTGTTAGTATATGGTGTTATTTTTCTTTAAGTTTTTTTTGTTGTTGATGTTTATGGTGCTATGTTTTTGTATTTTTTGTTTATGGTGTTATTGTATTTCACACATATGCATATATATATGCATATGTATATGCATATATATATGCATATGTATATGCATATGTACATGTATATATGAAGGTCGGTATATATCTCAGATAATATTTAATTTGTCCTGAGAAGCGTTAAACTGAAAACCGGATGTTTGGAGTTTTTCACTGTAACAGGAAAACAAACACCTGATAGACGATGTAATCGTGTGATGTTTGTACCGGTAAAATGTAGCTGTCCTTTGTCTCTCTGTCCAAGGTGACGTCCTTCCTCAGTGAGACAACACCCTGTTTGTTAATGTCGAAAGTGTCGCTGGGAAAGATGAAGTAGCCATTGGAGAATCCACCCTGAGGAAGAAGAAGAGGTCAAAGTGTGTTAAACACCTTCTGCTGACGTCACAGTCGGAGTTAATCATCAGCGTTGTCACAGCAGCCGGCGCTTATCTGAAACATGCAGAATGATCCGAAAAATGACTCCGATAATCTTAATAAACTACTCAGATTGTAAAGCAGCGGTGCCAAAGTCCAAACTGCTAAAAGTTAATCGCATCTCTCTGAGAGAAAAACTGACATATCATTGTGATCCACGCCGATCCACAAAAACAACCGAAAACGCATCATTTGACACTTAAAATGATCAATCACATGCCGCTTACTTTTGCCTTTGAATATTAAATGTATCACAGCGCAAAGCAACAAGTTTGCTTCAATTTAAAGTCTGTAGTGAGATTTCAAAATTTCAGCATTTAAAGCACTTGCTGACCTAAGAATAAAGCAACTGGAATTTTTCAAATCAGTCGAAGTGTGACGGTACGCCGCACGTCTTTCTTAACTTTTGAGCTGTTAATGTTTAACGTGATCTGCGGTTTTTAAGAATCTTTTTTTAGAGTCACTGTGGACAAACTGAGCAGGAAACACCACAGACAGTCAGTGGTTCAGCGAGAGCCACAACTGTGTGAACAAAATAAACAATATTTTTGCTCAGATTTTCTGGATCACTTTTAGACTGCAGGTTACTGTGTAAAAAACAATATGCAATGCATATATATGCCATATTACGGCTCAACAAGTGGAATAAAGTGTATTTATGATGTTTTCTCTCAGCTGACAGTCTGTGCAGCTCGTATACTGAGACGGATTATTGAGTCTCTTCAGAGTCTACAGGTGATCAGAGTATCGAGCTACGCTCCTGGGAGAAGCTGTAAAAGACGTTTTTTAGCTGATTTCAAGCTGAAACTCGGAACATAACCTGCTGCCGACCAGGTTAAGTTTGCAGCATCAGTTACCATGGTGATCCAGCAGGTTAAAGAGAGCCACCTTCGTAGTACGGGAACCCCGGCTTTAGACTCAACAGACCTCGCTAAGGCACTAATCTCGCTTGGCGGTGCAACAACGAAAAAAAGAAAGCGTCGCCCCGCCTACATGCCACATCACGTCCGTGTCTCATGTATTTCGGCTGTTTAAACACACAAACGATCACCATTGAAGCATGTGATGTATCTCACCTCGTCTCTGTCAGTGACCTCCAGCGTGAGGACGGACGCCCC
>NW_024614648.1:0-1628 GCF_008729295.1 Plectropomus leopardus
GGGTAAGGGGGAGGCGGCCTCTCCTCCTCGGGGGAGGGGTAGGCGTAACAGGAGTCCGACCAATTGGAGGATGCATCATCCGAGCTGCAATGATAAACATATCAGTGTTTCACGGGGGGGCGAGCTGGTCTCCAGAGGCTGAAATGCAGTTAAAGTGGATGAATTCGTTAGGAGGTAAAGAGCAGTGGGAGTATTGATTTGGAAGTTTAAGGGAGAAAATTTTAATTATCGTGTCAAGAGGGAGAAGTTAGGGCTCCACGGGGAACAGCGCAATAAAATAAAAGGATAGGTGATAATCTCAGAAATGAAATAAAACAGAAAAGTCACCTCATCCATTGCAGGGCCTTGCGACAATGGACTGTTATGCTGTTAATGATGCTTGGACTAATGACAAAGAAAATAAAACATATAATTCATGCACATGCAGCAATGAACTTTAGATGAACTTTTCTCAACTTTGTCCACATCACATAAAAAGTCAGCCTAAATAGGAATGGAAATCACAGTATCCCCACTCAAGCAGATAATTAACTCTCCACAGATGGCTACTACAACCACAAGGATGAGAAAATAACCCCAAAAAAGAAAAAGAAAAAATTAAAGAAACAGTGTGTAAGATTTTGGGAGATTTGGTGCCATCTAGTGGTGAGGATTGTACATTACAACCAGCTGAAAATGCTCAAGGTTAGAAGTCGCTCAGTGTTCATTGGGTTTTTTCTGTTTGTTTTTTAACATTATTTTGGGGCTTTTTGCCTTTATTAGATACGACAGCTTAAGCATGAAAGCTGGAATGAGAAGGAATGACAGTAACAACGGGCCGAGGTTGGAATCAAATCTGCATCCACTGTGGCAAGAACATAGCCTTTGTACTTTACCAAATGAACTACTGGGCGTCCCATTGTTGAGGAGATTTTTTAACAGGAGCCGAATTATCCACAGAGGTCTCTTCCTTTCCAAAACAAACAGACCTAGTGATTTAAACCATTAAAAATGTGAAAGAAAACTGTTTCATTTTAAAAATCAGTGTTTCTCCAATGCTGTTTGGCATGTCGCTGATGGGCTGCTTGCCTCAAATGTGCTTAAAATCCAAGCAAATCTCTGCGTGCTGTTGCTGCCTGATGGTATTGAAATGGGTGTTTTGGGTTTTTTTTTTGTTTTTTGCATGGCACACTGTGAATTATCACCCCCTTAAAAAAGTGCTGCTGATTGGTTGGTTGTATTTTGAATCATGGACAAACAAGTAAGTCATCGATGCATCAACACTTGATGATATCAGATTGTGCGATATAAACAGGTCATTCTAAGGTAATGAAAACACAAGGTTTCTTATTATTAGGTGATTATACACTAAAGAAAACATACTTATGTTATACTCCATTTTTGCCAATATATCACCCTAAATCCTACACACTGGACCTTTAAAGAGCAATCGCAAAATGTGACATCACATGCTTCATCCGAGGTGAGACAGCGAGGTTCACACAAAGGTGAGGATGGACATTTCGTGGGAAAAAAAAAACAAAAACAAGAAAATGTGGAGCAAACAGTGCTGTTCTGGTTGCAGGGCGCAGCAGCACGCGTGGCGGGGAGGGAGGAGCAGCAGTGCGAGGAGTTTGTGGCGAAACAGG
>NW_024614649.1:0-5194 GCF_008729295.1 Plectropomus leopardus
GGAGCAGCATGAGCTCTGAATGTGCACAGTGGTGGACAGACTGTAACAGACACACTGTTTTTTCAGACTGCTTTAATGGGGGGACAGGAAAAGATGTTGGTGGTTAATATGAGTTATTCTTTAGGAACATCCGATGAACTTTTGCATGTTTTTATCAAAAACATTTTGATAAACAAGCTCAGTTTTGTGCCTCTCCATGCACTGTGGCAGTGATACCCCAGAGGGTGCCAAGCCCCCCCCAACCCATTTCCTAATTCACAGTAAAAATGCGATGAAAAAGTGCCATTGGAGGATCCCGGACAGAAGTTCTAGCTGAGTCCCAGATGACCAAAAAACTGAGAAAAAAAAAACCAAAATCTGTGAAAGGTCCTAAAGTCTGAGAAATGCCCTCAAATCCGAGGAACTTCCTAAATCCTAGAAACATAAATGGGCAAGTTGAGTATTCTTGCTTAAATTACCACTCAGAGTTAGAGTTTTTGGGGCTAAAGATGCCTATTTTTGGCCTGGACAGACAAAATTTAAAGTAGAATTAAACAAAAGAGAAACAATTCAAAACAAAAATAACAATAACAACCCCGACCAATGAGAGCAAATGTATTTCAAAGACTGTTAGCAGTAAACACAGAAATAATAGTAGTTATATTAGAATTAAACACCATCAAGACTGAACAAAAGCATAAATTAAGAGACAAATTAAAGACTAACTAAAGTAGATGAATTCACAGATTATAAAATGTGATATGGCCGAACGTTTTTGTTTTCAGGTCTGACTTATATCCAGACGAGAGGAGGAGGAGAAGCAGGCGGACACGAGTGTATCTGTATCCTTCAGCTGACGGAAGCCGGAGATATTTTCTACCAGATCCTCGAGCCGGATCAGCCGGACGCCTCCGGACCTCCGGCTGCAGACGACGAACTTCCAACAAAACGGACTTCTGAAGAAGCCTCGACTTCGGGGAGAAAAACAGCCAAACAGCTGCGTTCTCAGATGGTCGTCTCGGACACGTCGAGCGACGAGGACGTCATCGGGCCGACTCAGGCTCCGACCACGCAGAGGTTTGTGGCTGAAACACCGGAGAGGGAACAAAGAGCGCGGAGCACCGACTCCGACTCTTCCAAGGATTCAGAGTCCGGAGGGAGAGCTCGGCACCTGAAGCAGGCCGGGCTGCAGGTGGTCGTCAACGATGAGCTCGAGCCGGAGGGAGAGGGCGGACAGGCCGAAGCTGTGAACGATGCAGAGTTAAATAATCCTGAGGAAAACGTCAGCTCAGGTCCCGCCGAGGCTCCGGTGAAGCTCAGCGACGGCGCTCTCGTCACGTGGAAACACTGGCTCCAGAAACTGATGCGAAAGAGTCGAGGAAAAAAGCCCCGCCCACAGCGCCAGCGGCACCTCACGGTTGACAGCAGACACCTCGTCCGCCTGTGTGACGACAGAGCGAGAGATTCGGAGGAGGAGCGCGTGCAGAGCCTGAGGCGCGATCTGAGGGCGTGCATGACCGAGCGCTCGATGCTGGTCCACAGCACCGCCTCCGCGTCCCTCGGGGCTCAGGATGTGGTCGCGGTGCCGGACAGGGTGGACACAGACGTCTGGACGGATCAGATCAGCAACCGCCTGACAGTCTCCTGGCAGGGGGAGGAGGCGTGGCGGGCGTGGTGGGTGGACCATCTGGGGCTCAACACGGAGCAGAAGGTGGAGGCTCTGAGGAGGAAGAGGAGGAGGGAGAAGGAGGCGAAGAGAGCCTCCGGCCGCCGCCTGGAGCTGTCCGGGAGCTTCGTCTCGTCCGTCAGCTACCAGTCAGACCTGAACGATGTCTCCGATCTGTCGGGCTGGTCGTCTGCGGTGAGTCAGGGGGCGGTGTCAGACGCAGAAGACAAACTGTCCCGGCTGGACGGCTTTTCAGAGAGCGAGACACCAGGAGCCACGGCCCCGTCCACTCCGCTTCCCACGCCGACGCCGACACCGACACCTCAGAGCGTGAAAAGTAAACAAAATGACCAGCAGACGCCCAGCAGCTCCCGCGCCCTCGTCCTGTCCCAGACGCCAAAACCTGACCCCCCACCGGGCAATCAGAGGAGCAAGCGTCCAGCCGAGGACTACCTCAGCTTCCTGTTTGCATCTCAGGTAAGACGAAGGTTTGTCTGCAGTCACGTGTCACGTAGGTCAGACCCTCGGCTGAATAGCGGTCACATTTAGGGGCCGTTTACACGGCAACAGGTCTTGCATGACTGTGTTTCCACTGAGAGTAACCAGTAACCACGGCAACGAATGTTCAAAACATCAGCAGCTTTATTTCTGTTGCAGCCACCAAACTAACCGTCATTATGTCCAGTTAAAGGCGACGTAGGCGTATAATATAAACGCGAGCACCTTATATATGCGAGCGAACACGTGTGAGGGGTTTCTGGGAGCTGATAGTCCACGATTTCACAGAGGAACTGTGGATTCAAAACTTTGGGGATGATTCGCTCGACTTTCTCAGAGTTATGTGATGCAGTAACAGCTCCTAACTGTAACTCCTGCTGCATCATGAAGGAGCCGTTCATACTGACGAGCACGCAGACATGGCGTCATGTGACCTAGAAAAGCCCGAAAAGTGTTTATATTGCAGTTTTGCAAAATCTGGCTTTTTTCGATCACCTGGAGCGCCACCTCATGCCAGCGTAAAAACCTTTTATGCAATAAATGTGAGCTTTTTGTTTGTTTTTTTTAAATTGACGCGTTTCCATTCGGCGTATTTTATAGTTGCAATTTCTGTTTGCACATTTTGGGAGGGGGATGCTGTCCTGCTCTCTTTTTCTCTTTAACCCTAGTTTGTTTTTTGGGGACTGAAATTTAATCAATTCAAAGTAAATCAGCACTCGATAGGTAACTCGGTCGGTCCCCTTAAATGTAAAGTTGGAAACCCCAACAGTCAAACTAGGGAAGTTATGAGGAAATGGTCATCATCCAAAATCCTTTGAAAACACAAAATTATCATTCGCCTTTTAACTTTTTCTCTGACTGTTTGTAGGATGAACCCTCACAGCATGACGGTTATTTCCTCGAGGAGGGGAGCGGCATGCCACCTCGACCTGCGGCGTCCCCTCAACTCCGCAGCTCCCAGTCCGTCTCTCAGAGGAGCCTCAGGGTGGATCTGTCCCAGGACGCCTCCGTCTGGTCGGGTTTCTCTCAGTCCCTCTCCCAGAGTTCACAGGGTCGATGGGGACTATCGCAGGCGTCGCAGTCGTCGCAGGCGTCGCAGCCAAAGAAGAAGAAGTCTCGAATGGGATTTTGATTCATTCAGTCCATCAAACAGAGCAATTTTTTCGGAATACCGGACGTGTTTGTAATAACTCCGGAAAACAACAAACAAGGAGCAAATTTAGAGGAGTATTTTTCAGATTTTTGACGTCCTCTGCTGCCTCAGGATTTGTAAAATGGATTTATAAATCTGGGATTTTGCGAAAAATGAACATGGAAACTGGATTCAATGAAGAAGGATAAACTGAGTGCATACCGGAAGAGGATCCATCGCACTGAAGACGTCAGACTGACGGAGGAGGATCGACTGCAGGTTGGTTTGTTAGGACTGAATTTGTTTGTTTCGTCATTGTCCCTTTAGTTTACTGAGGCGACATACTCTGTGTGTGTGTGTGTGTGTGCGTGCGTGCGTGCGTGCGTGCGTGCGTGCGTGTGTGCATTTTTTGCCTTCACACTGCAGCTGACTGACCTGATGTCTCACTCTGTTACGTATTTGGCATTTGTCTCAGTCATCCCAGTCTGCCTCAGAGACGGGGTGAAGGGTAACTTTGGTATTTGTCATTTTGAACCTTATTTTCCAGTGTTTTTGTGTCTTATTGATTAATGGGAACAGCATTTTTTGAAACTGGTCCAGTATTGAGTGAGAGCGGCAGCTGGCAGCACTGAAACAGGCTTCAAAGTAACCACTCAGGGCTTTTTTGCACCGTCAGAGGCCACTGAAAGTGCTTAATTTTGGCGTTTACAGGCTCAGATTGGTATGTTAACTATCAGCCACACTGTGAAATAGAATACAATAGAATACTTTGTCATTGCACAATGTACTACAAAATGTCATTGGTGGAAGGTAAAAAAACACAAACAAAAGTTAAAAAACAACAGCAAATATTTACTTAAAAACAACAGTAATCAATAGTTAGCGTCCAGCCTTGATAATTGCACTCTTCCTAATAGTGTAAACACACTCGTGTTTGACCCATTGAAACCTGGATCATCAGGTTTCTTGTGCTGCGTTCAGACGCCTTTTACAAGCATTTAACCCTTTGAAAGCTGAACTAAATTTATATTTTTTCTAATTTTATAAATTAAAACATTGTCACAGGAAAAAAATGCATACATATTTTTTTTCTTTTCTAGGTCATTTTCTCGTAAGTTTTTAATTTATTTCTTGCTCAAACACTTTTAGAGGACGCAAATTGACAGTGCAAACATGCCCTGAGTGGTTACATTGCAGCCTCTTGCTAAATACTGACCAGTTTCTGTTTAGACACTAAAACAAATTACCAGGAAAATGACCAGGTTTTAAAAAAAAGTTAAAGTTTATAATGAGGCTAAATTACTCTAAACAGGAGAGATACACTGACTGGAGGCGTCAAAAGCTCTGAAAATTTGAATTTTTAAATCTTTTGGAATTTATTCATCCTGGGACTTTTCTGATTTGCCTAAATATCCGTTTATTATTTGGTAATAATTGTGACCCTGTGTATGACTGTGTTTTGTTAAGAGTTAAATATTTTCACAGAAAGTCTGCATGTCCTTCAGCTTTTCTCTTTACATGCTGTTTATCAGAATTTTGTATTTTTTACTGAAAATACACCTCGCTGACTGTGATAAATTATTTTTATACAACTTTTCTACACAGAACAGATTTAAATAAAACCATCCAAAGAAAATTTGGGTTGTAATTCATACACATTGGTGTATTTTTATAGTCAGTACATTAAAACTTGCATTTTCCTAAATTCAAAGACTTTCCAGGCCGAATTCTCCTTAAATTCAAGAAACCAAGGTTTTTACTACACTGAGAAAAGAAGAAAATTGGGGGGAAAAGTCTGGAAATACAAATATTTTTCCCATATTCTTCTTTTTGTTCATTTTTATCCAGACCCCAAAATCAGTCAACTCAAATTCTTTAGTTTTCTGTAATGTGAAAGCACCCTGCTCAAAATTATATAT
>NW_024614650.1:0-2625 GCF_008729295.1 Plectropomus leopardus
CTCCCATATCAGTGAAGGGGAAGGGGGGCTCATCCCGGCATCCTGAGGGGAGGTAATTTGCACGGATCAAGGGGGCAAGGCGCCGCAAAGTATAAATACTGTGACTTCAATAGAGGATCACCAGCAGGTTCCCAACTCCGCTACCAAAGGAGGGAGGAATTGGCTGAGAAGATATATTCTTTATGTGTTTTTTACCTTCTTCCAGAGTTGGCAGCATCATCTCGTATCATTTTCAAGGGGTCGACTTTAAAACGAGCCACACCATTGATGTCTTAAGCTGTCGTGGAGCAAAGGGAGAGAGTGTGTGAGTGTGTGTGTGTGGTGTGTGTGGTGTTTTTTTTTTTTTTTTTTTTAAGAGGAGAGAAGGCAGTGATGGAAGAGCTCACCGCTTTCGTGTCTAAGTCTTTCGATCAGAAAGTAAAGGAGAAGAAGGAAGTGATAACCTACAGGGAGGTGTTGGAGACCGGGTCGACGCGCGCAGGGAGCAGGGAGTCTTTAACCGTGGAGCCGGGGAGTCGAGAGGAGGCAGCAGTCGTCACCCGGAACGTTGCGCTTTCGCCGGGCAGGGAAACGGACATGCTCGGCCCGGAGAGAATCAGGGACGCGGGGAGCCCCAAACTCATAGACGGTAGGATTGCACGGTGTATTGTACACAGTCTTTAAAGATAAGGATGTCTGGAGAAGACTTATGGAGGAGTCTAGGGAGGCTAATCATCACACACTGATTATAGCCACGATTTTACTTGCGAAATAGTTAGAACATCTTCGTTGTCGCTAATGATTATGATCGAAACAGCATCTTTTAGCAGCCCAACAGTGTCACTCTCGATGACATTTATATTATGATCGAGACTTGTAAGAGGAGAAGTCATTCCCTGGTGCTTTTTCAAGTATCGTTTCTTTTTCATGTAAGTTGTTTACAAAATGCACCGTCAAAACGTCCCCCTAACAGATTTTTAACCAGGAATTATTGTTCATAATATATTCCATCTTAATAATACGCTTGAAGCTTAGTAGTGTCTTATTGATGTAGGCTACAGTTTAAAAGTTTCAATTCATTAGAAAAGGCCTACCTCAGAACTATGACAAACAAGGCCTCCTGTGGCAAAAAGTATAACAATTCTATTAAAAATATCATATGACTCAGCCAAGATCTTGCATTTTTATACAAGTTAATAAAAGTAACATATGTGCAGTGTAGTTCTTGATTTGCCCTAATTTATAAAAAAAAAAAACCGCTGCAGTTTAGCCCACTTAAGATTGATTGTAAGACTTATAACAATGAAATCATAAATGTCATAAATTGCCAATTATCTCGGAAATCAATACATTTTTTTATGTATGTTTTAATGTTGCAACTAAAAGAAGGCGCATCCTGACATACAGATCACTGCACGTGAAAGGTGACAATCAAGTCCTGTCATCTCACTGTAATCACTCGGTGCACATTGATGTCTGTTTTCAGGTGTAAAAAGCACATCAAATGCAAATGTGGATGCAGATACAAATCTGATGTTACCGAATTAAAATAAAATAGATTTTTGGGGAATGGTTTTTCGTGCTTGTCCAAAATATTTCAATGTTTTTCATACACTGAAATGTGGTAGGAAGAATGGTATGACGAACATAACAGCAATTTACCAAAAAAAAAAAAAAAGGATTAAAAACAACATAAAATAATACTTTAAAAAAATCTATAAAACGTCTCAGACTGATTCCAGTTGTATAAAAAAGTAATTTATAGGGTAGGCTTATTTTTTCACATTTTAAGAAAAATGAAGCAGCTGATCATTGTTGATTATGAAACCTCGACAAAACGTGACAACACGCAGGACAAGATATCTTAGGGTCGGGTGATTTGTAAAAAATGACATCTGTTCGTCATGGGCAGCGTGGTTAAAAGCGGAACTGCGACAAGCATGTATCAGACAACCAACAGTGGGCACAGCGTTGCATATTTATAAGCAGTTAATAATTAAAGAGCTTTATGTAGCTCTACAAAACATCCGAGGTCTGATAGCTCTGTGATATTTGAGGGCTGGGAGGGCATGTCTGTCTTTTCTTTCTCACCATCTGGGTTTTATTTTAATCGGTGGAGGTCGATATTCGTTTTTATTTCACATTTTAAATCTGAGTTTACACTCTCGGTTGTTTGGCTCATTTTTAGACTGCTGTGTGGAAGAATATCAAACCGATCAGTTCTGTGATTTAAATGAGAATGAAGATTATTTCTAACAGTAAAAAAATATATTGAAATATGTCATAATTATGTGATTATGATGGCCACATCTTGGAGGTCACAGTGCAGCTCCTGATATCTCCCTCTCTTCTCGTTTGCAACAACACAGGCAACACGGACGTGAAGGAAAGGAAAGAGGACTCGAAGCCTTTAGAGGACGAGTCACAGACTAAAATCAAACAGAGGAGAAGTCGGACTAACTTCACATTAGAGCAGCTCAACGAGCTAGAGCGGCTCTTCGACGAGACCCACTACCCGGACGCCTTCATGCGGGAGGAGCTTAGCCAGCGACTGGGACTGTCGGAGGCCCGAGTACAGGTAGGAGCAGTCCTTTCAACCTGGAGAGAAAAATAAAAAATAAATAGGCCAAAAATACAATAATAATA
>NW_024614651.1:0-1553 GCF_008729295.1 Plectropomus leopardus
AAATTTTAAACAAAACTGTGAAAATCCTCCCGCTTAAACCCTGTTAGACTTGAACAAATTGGCTTGATTTTTTTCAAAAGGTGATGAGCAAATTAACAAGAAATAACCCAAAAAATTAACAACAGATTTATAAAAAGTCATGAAACAATTATACAAAAATAAGCATAAAAAAGAAATAAAGAAAAAAATAGAAAAAAAAGAAACAACCCAGAAAAGTGCTTTAAACAATTGGAATTATCTTTTTAAAGAACTATTCATGTATTATTATATATTATGTTATGATAATTATAATTATAGCTTTTTGGACATGTATCCTTTGCCTTTTTAAAAAAATATTCTAAATCTAATTTCTTGCAATTTGCGAAACAGTTCTTGCAAAGTTGCTTGTTGCCTGTTTTCCCATGTTAAAAGAAACAAAACAAAACAAAAAAAACCCTCAAAACTAATTTGCTCAGACTGTTAACCACTTCTGAAAGGCATTTTAATACACCACAAAAAAAGTGATATCAATCCAGGTTTCAAAGGGTTAAAAGTCTTGGATGATGCTTCTGACAATAATCAAAACTGGTGCAAATTTGAACTATTTTTAAACTAATTAAAGTCACATAATTAAAGCATTATCTTAGCCTGTCATATTGGCACAGATGTTTATTTTTAAAGCCGTTACTCAGGGATACTGATGACATACCAATATTATTATGCATCCCTAAAAATATCTGCAATTAATTTACACTGCCCTTTAAAACATTTAATTAGATATTTTCTGAGATCATCAGCTTGACCTGTTTTCTTGACTTAAATAAGATTGAAGTTTTTGTTCTGTAAGTCGTTGACAAATTGCCCTCTTGTACCGCTGATGAATGCACCTGCCTCCAGTTAATGAAATGAAAGCTGTTGTTAGCACATAAAGGTCAATACCAAACTTCTGTGACTCGTGCACAAGAAATATTTCTCGGAGCTCATTATTCTCTCTCAGAGTCACTGCTGTGTTGCGTTTGTTCAGGTCTACATGCCAGGCTTCCTGTCAAGCAACCTTTACTACAAATACCTGAGTGACCTCATCAACTCGGTGCGGGCAGACGAGTTTGTGAATGTCAGCACTCCAGGTCAAGGCGGGCCCGCGGACAACGACCGCTCGAGTTCAAATGTCAGCGAGGGCTCTCAGACTCAGGTGAACCCCAACTTTAACCCACATCTTCAGCCCCTGTGGGGATGTTCCTCCGTCTGCTGACATTTAGACCTGTTCAGCCTCATTACAGGAATAAGGAAGATATTTTTGTGAATGCCAAAAGGTTGTGATCATTCCTGTTGTTTTGTTGTGTTCATATATATAAAAAACCTGTATTGCTGCCAAACATTCAGTTCATGGCAATTTTTATTTTATATGTTTTTTAATTGTATTTATTTTTTTTACAGGTAAATAATATACGCAAAACAATATCATGGCTTATAACTTCTCAAATAAATAAAAAAGGAGAAAATGTAATAAAAAATAGAAATAATAACATTATTTAAAAAAATTATTAAAATTTAAAAGGATTGACAGTACATTT
>NW_024614652.1:0-2625 GCF_008729295.1 Plectropomus leopardus
TCATTTATTTTACCTATGATTTATATTATATTTATTCATTTTTATCTTTTATCTATAGGTTTTATCCTGCCTCTGGTGTTTCCTCACTTACGGCAGTGTATCCTCAGTTCCTGGTTTTAATGACAACTCTTACTGTATTGATTAAATTGATTACATAGTCTTTTGAGACTTCTGGTCTTACTGTATAAAGCACTTTGTGTTACAGTTTTGCTTGTATTAAAAGTGTTACAATAACAAAGTCTAACTGACTGATTAAATTAGTAGTAAATGGAGCTTGTTGCCTCTCTGTGAGACATCTCCATGTAACCAAACATCAACAAAATCTATTTAACAAGTGTTATTCGAGAAGAAAAAAAAAAAACAGGCTTAGTCTTTCCTCCAACCTTCCTCACACCTGACTTTATCTACACTGAGAGACACGCTTGTTGAGTTTAAATGCAGAAAAAAATCAAGAAACCAAAGAAATGACAACAAACAAGCAAAAGCCCTGCGGGAGTGAGGACCAAGTGACCTAACCGTTTGCATGTACAGTAAATTCTTCCAGCAGTTCTGAAATGTCATATGCATACAAGGGGCCTTATTCAAACATCCATCTGTACGTGTGGGTGGGCAGGAGTTTCCCCAGCGAGCCTGAGCTCACACCCTGCTCGTCCTCATCCCTCTGTGACCTTCCTGTCTGCAGTTCATATATTCCACATTAATAAAGGTCATAAAAAGAAGGAAACTACAGTGTGGCACGCTGTATAAATAGTGTTGACACAACAAATGACGAAAAGGGGCAGTGTTGCATGGGGATGATGTCAACCCTGTGCCTTTGAGAAACAAACAAACAGACAGACAGCTCTTCTTTTTTTTTTTTTCATTTTTTAATCCTGCTTCAGAGCTAAAATGTTAAAATAATAAAAGCAGCATTTGATTTGTGGTGACTGGCAGCTGCTGTGAAACTAATTTGTTAGAAAGAGTTCGATAAGAGTGCAGAGAGAGGTGTTTTTGTGCCATCCTCGCAGCTGGGTTTTGCATTAATGGATCGTGTTTCCACAGATCTATGTGCAAATGAACCTGTAGTACAGAGAAAAGCTCATGACAGAAACTTTAACAACCAATTTATGCCAAGGATCAGTCATTAGCTAACTAGAGAACAATGAGATCATCAGAGAATCAGTCAAATGGGAGCTGCTCTCTGAGTGCTGGCCTAAAGTCAGGATGATCTCATAACAGAGCTGCTCAGAGGCAACTTTATCTCTGTCAGTGCCAGTGAGAAGTTTAATGTGGTCATTTATTCAGACCGGCACTTTAGATCAGCAGGTCTCTGCTGGACTTAATTTACAAGTTGATTGAATGACAAAAGAAGAAATACTATGGCACTGAGAACAGAAATTATATCCACATTATGTTTTTTTCCTCCTTTTGCCCCTCACTTGAATCCTTCTGGGCCTTATTGTTCATTTGAGGAGTCGTGCTGTTTGTGTGTAACAATGCTACCACCGTGTGGTCAAGAGGGGTACACACAACCCCTTATTTATTTATATTGAGAAAAAAAATGGGACAGGAATAATAAGTTACGGCATCGCTGAAGCTAACAGGTGTGATGCACATTTTGTTAATTTGGTCTATCGATGGCTTTTGGATAAGGAAAAATTTCCACAGACAAAAACCATCAAAGGGTAAAATAAGGACAAACCTAAATTAGAACAGCAGAGGAAGACTTTCTCTTCCAGGATAGACATGTAACACGTCTGTATCAGCGGTGGAAAAATAATTTAGATGCTTTAATTGAGTAAAAATACTCAATTAGGGCTGCAATAAAAGTTCTGCATTCAGAGGCATTATGATGATGAAGGTTTTATTTAATAAAAAAGCAGTGATGGCACAACTTGAACAGCCTATTTTACCCATCTCAAAGTTGCAGAAGAAACTCTCTGCACACCTGAGTGTGTGACAGATGTGTCAGAGGAGGGAGCGATAAAATAAAAAAGAGAAACTCCTGCACACTGTCCCGCTTACTGCTCACATATTTACTGAGTGACAAAAAACATTTCGCTCTAGCAGACTTTCATCAGGTATGATGGCGGCATCAAAACTATTCAAGATATAGAGACTGCCTCAATTTTTTCATTATCCAAACAGAGGACCAAAACACCAAACCTGAGTTAAGTAATTTTCTTATTTTGCACAATAAATTAATATAACATACATCATAAAAGCAATGTATTTTATGTCTCCATCTGCTGGTGGGTCATCACAATAAGAGTATGCATAATATGATGATAAATTCACAACAGAGGAAACGTGATGATCACAAAAATTAGGTGGGGAAAAAAGCAGATATATATCGATATCGGTATGATGTATCGGACGAATTGGTTGTTTTTATATCGTCATATTGAATATCCACAAAAGGTCCAACATTTTGCATCCCTTAATAATAGGACATGTAGTCTATTCTGTGTATGTTTATGATGAAGATGGTGATACACACCTTTAGGAAGTTATTACGACGAAACCATCTGACAGACTTAGAGGAAAAAATCAACCTTTGGTGTTACTGATAACATCTGACATCTAAAACTTATGACAAGAGGCCCAAAGTGCACACTGATTTACCAGATTATTTTTCTCTCCATA
>NW_024614653.1:0-1195 GCF_008729295.1 Plectropomus leopardus
TGGGACTATTTACTTTATTTTGATTTATTTCTTATTTTAATGTGATTTCAGATTTTCAAGAACATTTTTTTTATTTTTTTAAAAATATTGTAGTTTTTTTTTTTTTTACATCTTTAATACATTATTGTCTTTCTAATTCATCTATTTTTGGATTATTAATTCAATAATTTCTTTATTATTTTGATTTGATTTTTTTTAAATCAAACAATATTTATTTTTTCTTAAGATATCTTTTAAAGTTTATTTGCTTATTTTTAAATAGAAATCTTTTGGCATTATTGTCTCTACACACATATTTCAGGACGGCTTATTGTTTAATTTTTTTAATTATTCTGATGTGATTTTGAATTATTGTTTTTCATCAGAAAATTTTCTTCTGTTTTAAAATTTATTTGAGATTTTTTAATAACATATATGACACATTACTGTCTCTCTACCTCACCTATTTAGGGATTATTTTCTCAGTAATATCTTTTTTATTTTCATTTGATTTATTTTTTTTGATTCAGGTACAATTTTTTTTCTTAAGATTTATTTAAACTATTTCTGATGCATTATTGTCTCTGAGCTCCACATACTTTTTTACTTATGGATTTCTTTATTATTCTGAGATATTTATCAACAGTTTGGATCCAACATCCATTTTTTAAAATATTTTTAACATGAATATTCAACTAAAATCTAAATGTTTTCTACTTAAAAAAATCATCAAAATCATTTTACAAACACAGCTCAGCTGAAACTAACTGCACATTTAAAGAGTCCAGAAAACCTGCAGACGTGACCAGTGAGACCAGCAGAGTCCACCAGGAGGCAGCAGAGACTCACACAGACACCCAGCGTGTCCGAGGAGGACATGGACACAGTGTGCGTGCGTGCGTGCGTGTACCTTGCGTGCCGACCAGGACGAGCGGCAGGTCGGCGGCGTTCCTGTAGTTGGCGAGGCGGCTGAAGTAGTGATAGACGGTCTGGAAACTGATCTCGTCCTCCAGACTGAAGACGAAGATCACAGCGTCCACCCACAATGCAAACTACACATACACACACACACACACACACACACACACACACACACAGATTTTAATATACATTTATTCAGACAGAGTGATGAAAAAAGGCCCAAAAATAAAAAAAAACTACATTTTTGCTGCTATCCAGGATTTGTTTTCTTGTTTTTGCTTTTCTCTTTAGTGAG
>NW_024614654.1:0-1596 GCF_008729295.1 Plectropomus leopardus
ATAACTGTAAGGAGACCAGAGAACCTCAGTCGGGTTTAAACTCTCTGAAAAAGGATAAAGATCCTGCCAGTAAGAAGCCATTCAGCTGCTCAGAGTGTGGGAAAAGATTTGGCTTCAAGGGAAACCTTAAGCACCACATGATGGTGCATACAGGAGAGAGACCATTCAGTTGCTCAATGTGTGATAAAAGATTTTTAAGGAAGCTGCAACTGATACAACACATGACACATCACACAGGAGAGAAGCCATTTGGCTGCAATATTTGTTACAAAAGATTTGCGTGGCGTTCACAGGTCAACAGACATAAATGTATCGCTCGTCAGTCCTCACAGCAAACTGACCAGATTAAAACAGAAGCTGATGGAGAGGACTGTGGAGGATCAAAACCAGCAAGGAACTCACATCCAGATGCACATTCACAACCAGACACTGAGGACAAGTCTGGAGACTCTTCTGAACCTGAGACTGATGACAGTAATGATTGGAAGGAGACCAGAGAATCTGATGACCCTTCAGGAAATGACAAACTTCCTGTTACTGACTGGAGATATTATCTCGACAAGAAGTTACCTACCTGTTCAGAGTGTGGGAAAACTTTTAGCAACACGACAAATCTGAAGGTGCACATGTTAATTCACAAAGGAGATAAACCTTTCGGTTGCATCGTTTGTGGCAAAAGGTTTTCTGAGAAGGCAAGGCTAACTCGTCACATGAAGCGTCATCCGGGAGAAAAACCTTTCAGCTGTCCAATTTGTCAGAAACGTTATAGACATAAAGGAGATGTTGGCAGACATATGAGACAGGGTTGTGACTTTTACCGGATTTATAAGAACTTGCAGACTAACCAACCTAAAAATAAGACCGACGTGAATCATGCAAATACTTAATTTTCATTTCTTTCGCCCCCAGAATTGTCCACGTTGACTGGAGGGTGAGCAATGAATCAAATTAACTTGTTGTTTGTGGCTTAGTCCATGTGCAGTGTATAAAATGACTATATCCATGGTTCTCATGGTCATGGAGAACCTGGAATAGTCATGGAATTACACATCATATTTCCAGGCCTAGAAATGTCATGGAACTTTGAAAATCATGTGAAGCTCCAGAAAACTCATGGCAATGTGTTGTGTGCCATAAGTTAGATGACACTAATGTAACGAAACAGTGAATCTATTTTCAGTAACTGACGGCGTAACATAGTTTTAAGGAAATAAACATTGGAGATTTGTTTTGTTTTCCTTTTTTCTCTTGTTTTTAAGAGAACAGTTTTTCTATAAAAGCTTTTGGTGATTTTTTTTGGCAACTTTTTTTCTTGTAAGTTTTTTGGCGATTTTTTGTGAAACTAAAAAAAAAAAAATCAATTTTTTGAAAGGCATGTTTTCTTTAAAAGTCTTTTAAATGATAACATTTATAATCAAAACTGTAAAAACTGAAAGTTGGATTTTCAAATTTTCAACAGTAACAAATTAGGTGGGATGCTGGAACTGTGTTTGAGCAGAGATTGAATCTTAAATATTTGAAAAACGACCAGGCAAATGGACAAGAAAAAAACTGGGTCCCTGAAAAGTCATGTTCATGTTTTGAAGTTTTGTCAGT
>NW_024614655.1:0-2694 GCF_008729295.1 Plectropomus leopardus
TTTCGGGACATACTGTAGTGTGTTGTTTTTTAATGATTTTGAACGACACACTATACTATGACCTTTTTTCATGATTTTAGATGATATACTATAGTATGACTTTTTCATTATTTCCCACAACGAAGTATAGGCCTACTGGGAGTGGTATTCATGGTTTTGAACTATACTAAGACATTTTTTTCATGGCCTCCAGCGACACAGTATACTATGATGTTTTTTATGATTTGGGACGACGAACAATGATATGATATTTTTTCACGATTTCTGACGACATACTATACTATTACATTTTGGGTCATTTTTGACGATATAGTATACGATGACATTTTCAGGTTTTTGACGATATACTATACTTATGCCATAGTATAGTATGCCGAAAAATGTCAAATTTTGACATATGAAAAAAAAGGCTGAAAACGACATATCATAGCTTGTAGAGACACGTCATGGTATGCAATACCTAAAAAAGGACAAAAATCTCATAATTACTCATGGCGAAAAAAACGGCCGAAAAAGCAAGTTTAGACCATATTGACTTCTGCGCATGCGTCGGCGTCTGCTGCATCTGAGTGCGTGGGAATTGTTGCAATTTTCGTCTTTTATTGGTTTTAAAGTGATTTTTCTATCTTGTCGGGAAGTTCCTCTTGTATTTTACTTTTGATCACTGCGATCTAATCAACGATCAGAAAATCCCAAATCCCGATTTACCTGTTTTAAAGTGCCAACTATAAGAAGTTTTTGACAATAATGACTGAGGCAAACAACAAGAGAATTGATTAACTCGTGAAAAACATCAGCGGATTGAGAAAAACCCTCCAGGTGGATGAGCACACTACCAACAACTTTCTGAAATTAATTCAGAAGTTTCGCGCATCGCTGCAAACATCCGATCATCCCTGCCTAAGACAGACTACTTGGAAGGTCAGCCCCGAAGAAACAACATTGTGAGTGACTGCATCCAAGAGTATAGCAACGAAAGCTGGGCTGAATCGGAGGAAAAAGTGCGAAAACTTCTCTCTGAAAAGCTCAAAGTCACCCTGGTTGAGTTGGAGCGACTGCATCGGACCTGGCTATCAGCTGGAGCGAGAGCGCTGCAAATTGTGGCAAAATTCCAGTGTTGGAGAGAGCAAAGGATCTTAAATGTTTACATCAACAAGGACTACTGGGATGCTATTCGCCAAAAGCGTAAAGATCTCATAACAGCCACAAAGGCTGCGCGAGAGCGAGGCGACATTGCATTTCTGCAATATGATAAACTCATCATCCTGCCTCTCAGCGTCCAAAGACTGACAGCCGAGCCCAGGTGAGGGCCAGCAGTCCCCGGTAGGCAACTCCTGCACCCTCTGAACAGTACACTATCCACCACATAAGTGAATGAACTCCGTTTACGACAATCCCACAGCCCAGCAAACCAACAGATGTATTAGGAAGCTGAATTATTTAGCCTAAATCATGTCTTTAATTCATATACGCTATATGATTTTAGACACTCAAACAAATTGTCCTCCCATGACCCTGATGTGAACTTTTACATCATGTAATTGGTGAGCCCCGGTCCTGCAATTATTGCAATGAAAATGATTTAAATAATTTAACTGAAAATTTGTCAAGGAAGTCTGATATTTTCTTGTAGTTTACCAGAAAAATAATGAGCAACAGACTCACTTCCTGTCAGCTTTGAATCCTGAATCTACTGTTGTGGCACTGTCAGAAACGTGGCTCACATTTGAAACTGCAGATATACTGAATATAACATGAATCAATGCATCTCTGTTCATTCATGTCGAAAGGTTAAACTTGGAGGAGGGGTCTCTTTATAAGTGCATAATGATTTTGAGTTCAAAGTAAGAGAAGATCTCACTTTGAATTCGATGGAAATTGATATTATATCTGTATTCTTGGAAATACCTCATTGTCCTCATTTTGGTGGTAAAAAATATAATTGGAGGTATCTACCGCCCATTGGATACCAAAATCAGTTCTCTTTAGATGTTATTAATGATGAAAGAAAATTATGTTTTCTTTTAAGTTACATTTTTTAAATGTATTATATTCATCCTACTTCCACCCTGGAAGAGTGAAAAGTAAAAGTGCCACTTTGATTGGTAATATTTTAACATATTCTTTTCAGAGTGTTTTGAATTCAGAGATTTTGTGTACAGACATTTCGGACCATTTCCCTGTATTTCAATTTCATTAGCAATAGGATTCAGTGTTTAAAGATGAAGTATGCAATCGAATATTTCATGAAAAAAATATCTAACGATTCAAGTACATGATTGAGGATGTTACATGGGAAAATATCTATATTCTACAGGATGCAAAACTTGCATACAAATCTTGTGCACAAATATTCAATTCTTCATTTAATGAATGTTTTCTGCTTAGTAAGCATAACATCAAATCAGAAAAGGCTGCTAGCAAACCGTGATTCTCTGCATGCACTTGAATCTTCGATAATTAAAAATAAACTATTGCAAAATGCTACACCCCACAATTCAAAAACAATTCTACTCGACATAACGAAAAGAACTTTCAAGAAGTTTCAAGAATCTGCCAGAATAAATTGGGTCCACATGGAACATACTTAATCAACAAATTAATAGCATGTAAAAAAAAATGACCATAAACGCCATAGTATAGTATGTCGAAAAATGTCAAATTTTGACCCGTCGTAAAAATGGCTAAAAACCA
>NW_024614656.1:0-1315 GCF_008729295.1 Plectropomus leopardus
AAAATAGAACATACAAAAAACGTTTAAAAAATATATTTAAAAAAATGTAAAAAAATAAAATAGTGATTAAATGTCTCATAGGGGCCGGTCCTTTTTCACACCAATTAAAACAGACATTAGATTCACTTCTCCTCATTTTTTTTTACCATTCCCTAAAATCATCAGATCATGGTTCGATAAAAACATGTCTGTTCAGTAAACAGAACTTTAGATGTTGTTATTTCAGGAAGAGCCAGGTCACAGTGACCTGAAATGTGTCCTCAAACTGGTTTAATCTGAGTCAGAAACCAGTTAAAACAAGAACTAAAATATAGAGTAGTGGGTGTGCTATATGTGAAAATCTGTCATTTATAATGACATAGTTATACATTTCCACCACATTATTACAAATATTAGAAATATAAATGTATAAATATAAATAAAAGGTAGAAATAATTTTAAATCGAATTTTGTGTAAGTAAAAATTAATGCTGAAATAATGAAAACACATTAAAACACACCTGGGTTTGTAAATAAACCATAAAGTGATAAGTGCTACAAGTATCAAACCATTCAAATCTAAGGGTTTCCCAGCTAAAAACGTTCCCACAACATTGGCTTACATCACCAACAAGGTACTATTATGTTTTAAAGAAAACATTTTAATCTAATGTTCAAAGAACGTTTTAAGGATGTTTAACTTTTCAGCAAAAACTCATAAAAATGTTTATGTTTGTTGTTAAAATATCACATTATATTACATTGATTAAAAGATGGTCTGCTTTGAAAACGTTCTTTCTTTGTTCTCGTGTAACATTATGGGAACTTTTTTTTTAAAATAAAAAGAACAGTATATGATCTGTCACCTCTCAAACTCACAAAAACATCTTCAAAATGTTGTAACGTTACGGCTTAGTCAGCATTTAACTTTAAAGGAACACTATTTGAAATGATAAACATCCTTAAAACATTCCTTGAACATTAAATTGAATATTACTATTATAATTATTATTGTAGCTTGTAGGTAACATTAGTTAACGTTGTGGGAATAACACTAAAAAAACAAATTTTAAACATTTTTTTTAACGTTTATAGATAATGTTACCTGAACTTTAAGAAGAACGTTCTGGGAACTAAAAGAAAACTTGCCACTGAAAACTTTACTTTACTTTACTACCAACAATTGCTAGCTGGGTCGGTTCAGGTTTTAAAATAGGGGAACACATATCCAGGTAGTAATTTTTGGTTTTAAAAATGCAACCACTGAATGGTTTAGTAACATTTTCAGTGGAAAGTTTTCTTTATGTGCCCAGAACGTTCTTCCTAAATTTTGGGC
>NW_024614657.1:0-1639 GCF_008729295.1 Plectropomus leopardus
CTTTGACTTCCCTGAAAAGCGCTCTATAAATAAAATATATTATTATTCTTATTATTATTAAAGTGACAATGCAACTTGGGATGCAGGATATTATCAGTGCATTATCATTATCGGCAGAAATTGGCTTTAAAATTAAAGATTAGTATTGGCCAACATGCTGGTTTCTGCTGATATCACATATCGATGTGTTTTTTTTTTGTTTCATTGACACAGTGAACAGTTCTTTTTTTTTTGCACAATGAATAAATATTTCATACATTGAAAAGCACTGTAATTTATGTCTCCATCTGCCAGTAGACCATTACAATGAGAGTATGCACAATATGAAGTTAATTCCAGGACAGAAACGAGACAGGAAATGGAAACATTTGCTAAAAAGCTTAATAACTCCTGTGCAAAATTCCAAAAATTTCAGACCTCCAAATCATGGCAAATCATCCTTCACTTTTATGGACATAAAACAATGGAACAGTTCTCCTACAGAATTGCTAACATCTACAAAATTTAAACTTTCCCTCGAACAAAATTCACACAATAATCTTGCATCTCACTGAAATGATACCATAAACAGCACATATATGTTTGCAACACCTAATTATTCAATAAAATACTTGGCAATTTTTTTTTACTTCACAACTTCATCATCATCATCATCATCATCATCATCATTTATTTTCACATGTCATGGAAAGTAACATAATGGTACAAAATATAGTACAAAACAATGTAAGAGACGTGTAGGGACACCCTGAGTAAGAAACCTAAAGCTTTTAGCAGGGGGCCCTTAAAACATGTAACATCAAAGACAAATCAAAACAAGCAAAAAAGAAAAAAAACCACTACCATTAACAAACAAACTGACAAAAGATCCCAAATCATTCCCTACATCTGCATGGATCCAAAACAGAGTTCCAGAGTAAAGGAACAGAAAAACACAAGCTCAACTTTTTAAGGCCTCAAGGGATTAAGACTGCTGGCAACAGAGATTAAACAAAGTTCCTATGGTAGATATAAGGGGCATTTCATAACAAAACATGAGCAGTAAAACAAAACAGAATTTTTGTTTGTGATCGGTGTTTGTTCAGTTTCTTTTTGAAGATGTAAATGGAATGAGATGTTTTAATGAATGCCTGTAGCTTGTACCATATTTGTGGCCCGCTACACAAGACACTAAAGCTTGTGCATTTTAGTTTGCATTTTTTACCTGTTATGAGGCGTTTTGTTCTAGTGTTATATGTGTGTAGAGGAGAGCAAACAGCAACAAGCTCACATAAATGAACCTGGTACATTGTACATGCATTGTGGAAAATATAAATTTCTTCAAGTTTGAGCAGACTGGGAGAGGGCGAGATGGAGAACTGCCTACTGACCAGGTTAGGGCAGGTATAACTTTATTCTGCAAGGACTGTTTTCAGATGGCTTGGGTAGGTGTTACACCATATGATATTACAATAACTCAAATGAGGCTCAAATAAGGATTACAATAGCTCAAATGAGGCTAAAATAAGGATTTGTATAAAGTCAAGTCAGTTTTATTTATAGAGCCCATTATCACAAAACATGGTTTGCCTCAGAGGGCTTTACAGTATACGACATCCCTCTGCCCTTAGACCCTCACATCACCCAAGGAAAAACTCCC
>NW_024614658.1:0-4342 GCF_008729295.1 Plectropomus leopardus
TTGTTATAATTATTTAAACGTGTGAAATCTCTGAGTCTGGTGGCAACATTAGAGAGATATCAAACGAAGTTAAAGTTATTAAAAACTCACAATTTTCACGGCAAACGAGTACAAACATAATCTTTACAAACGATGAAACTTTTGTTTTTTAAGGTTTATTTAAGGAAAAAAAACAGAAAAAAGTAGAAAAACTCACTTTTACAAAGAAATACATCACAGCAGCTTTTATTTCACTTTTATTTTTCAGTTTTTAATCAACTTTTTTATTCTTGTAATTTATAGATGATTTATTTGGTTGTCTATTTATGTTTTAAATGTACAATTATTTAACTAATCCTATTTTAATGATCACTGGTTTAAAACTTTCGGTTACTGTAAAACCTGTAAAGTTCAATTTAAAAAACGACTGAAAAATAATGAAAATAATCAGCAGAGTCTGACGGACTCAAAGATCTGAATGGACCCGACGGGAAGTCTCACTCGTTTCGCTTTTCTAATGCAGACGTGTGAAAATCCGAAATTACTCCATTTATTAAAGAGATATTAAAGCCGACAGGAAACAGACCGAGTCATGTGACCGCGGCCCGCAGCTGACGACAGAAACGTCCAGGTCAACAGGAAGTCCCCCTCACGTGTCCCTCACAGTCCCACGGATAAACACACGTTTCCTCACACGCACACTCTGTGTGTCTCAGGCTGAAGTTCTGTACGACTTCACGGCGGTGCCAGGAAACAACGAGCTGACGGTGCGACAGGGAGAGACGGTGTCTGTGCTCGACCAGGTGAGCGACAGGATGTCTGTGACACGTGTGTCATCACAGTGTGACACACTCTGTGCTAACGTGTGTGCGTGTGTGCATGTGCCTGTGTGTGTGTGTGCGTGTGTGTGTGCAGACGGTGGGCGGCGGCTGGATTAAAGCACAGAACTCCAGCGGACAAACCGGTCTGGTGCCTGAAGGATATTTACAGGTGAGCAGGGTGAGGAGGAAGCTCCGCCCATAACCTCTCACAGCCTGCGGCCATTTTTGAACACATTTTTTTTCAGTGTTATTTTTTTGGCGTTTCTGCCGCTACAGAGGCCCGCCTCTCCATTAAAGAAAACTGACCCAACGACTGACCGACGACTGACGGACAACTGAACCAACGACTGACCGACAACTGACGGACAACTGAACCAACGACTGACCGACAACTGAACCAACGACTGACGGACAGCTGACAGACAACTGAACCAACGACTGACCGACAACTGAACCAACGACTGACCGACAACTGACAGACAACTGAACCAACGACTGACGGACAGCTGACCGACAACTGAACCAACGACTGACCGACAACTGACAGACAACTGAACCAACGACTGACGGACAGCTGACAGACAACTGAACCAACGACTGACGACAGCTGACAGACAACTGAACCAACGACTGACCGACAACTGACCGACAACTGAACCCAACGACTGACCGACAACTGACAGACAACTGAACCAACGACTGACGGACAGCTGACAGACAACTGAACCAACGACTGACGGACAGCTGACAGACAACTGAACCAACGACTGACCGACAACTGAACCAACGACTGACCGACAACTGACGACAACTGAAACCAACGACTGACCAACTGACACCAACTGACACCGACAACTGACAGACAACTGAACCAACGACTGACGACAGCTGACAGACAACTGAACCAACGACTGACCGACAACTGACCGACAACTGAACCAACGACTGACCGACAACTGACAGACAAACTGAACCAACGACTGACGGACAGCTGACAGACAACTGAACCAACGACTGACTGACGGACAGCTGACAGACAACTGAACCAACGACTGACCGACAACTGAACCAACGACTGACGGACAGCTGACAGACAACTGAACCAACGACTGACCGACAACTGACAGACAACTGAACCAACGACTGACCGACGACTGACAGACAACTGAACCAACGACTGACCGACGACTGACAGACAACTGAACCAACGACTGACCGACGACTGACAGACAACTGAACCAACGACTGACCGACGACTGACAGACAACTGAACCAACGACTGACCGACGACTGACAGACAACTGAACCAACGACTGACGGACGACTGACAGACAACTGAACCAACGACTGACCGACGACTGACAGACAACTGAACCAACGACTGACCGACGACTGACGGACAACTGAACCAACGACTGACCGACAACTGACAGACAACTGAACCAACGACTGACCGACAACTGACTGACAGACAACTGAACCAACGACTGACGGACAGCTGACAGACAACTGAACCAACGACTGACCGACAACTGAACCAACGACTGACCGACAACTGAACCAACGACTGACCGACAACTGAACCAACGACTGACCGACAACTGAACGACAACTGAACCAACGACTGACCGACGACTGACAGACAACTGAACCAACGACTGACCGACGACTGACAGACAACTGAACCAACGACTGACCGACGACTGACAGACAACTGAACCAACGACTGACCGACCGCGACTGACAGACAACTGAACCAACGACTGACCGACGACTGACGGACAACTGAACCAACGACTGACCGACAACTGACAGACAACTGAACCAACGACTGACCGACAACTGACAGACAACTGAACCAACGACTGACGGACAGCTGACAGACAACTGAACCAACGACTGACCGACAACTGAACCAACGACTGACCGACAACTGAACCAACGACTGACCGACAACTGAACCAACGACTGACCGACAACTGACAGACAACTGAACCAACGACTGACCGACGACTGACAGACAACTGAACCAACGACTGACCGACGACTGACCGACAGCTGAACCAACAACTGACCGACAACTGACAGACAACTGAACCAACGACTGACCGACAACTGACAGACAACTGAACCAACGACCTGACCGACGACTGACGGACAACTGAACCAACGACTGACCGACAACTGACGGACAACTGAACCAACGACTTACCGACAACTGACAGACAACTGAACCAATGACTGACCGACGACTGACGGACAACTGAACCAACGACTGACCGACAACTGACGGACAACTGAACCAACGACTGACCGACAACTGACAGACAACTGAACCAACAACTGACCGACAACTGACAGACAACTGAACCAACGACTACAAAGAGACATGAAAAGACCACAAAGAGATGCAAAACCACGAGAAAGTCTCGAAATGGCCTCAGAGACACAAACAACTGAAAAAGGGACACAGAAGGACCAGAAAGACACAGCTCAACCTCAACGACAACTCAAACACAAGACTTGAAATGGTCACAAAAGACACAAAATGACCACAAAGTATCAAACAGCCTCAAAACCACACACTTCGACCGCAGGTCGGTTTTCTCCTCCTTCATGTTGTTGGGGCTGAGTTTCAGGTCCGTGGCGGCGGCGTTGGCGGCGGAGCAGACGGGGACTCCTGGTCGGGGACGGAGGCGTTTGTCAACAACACAGCAGATGGACATCAGAGTCGAGGACTCACACACACACAACAAGGTAACACACAGAAACTGACAGGTGTGTGTTCATCAGGTCACTGCGGCGGACTGTAACGCTCGCACGGCCGAAACTCTGAGACGAAGTGATCCGTCCAGTAACCGGCAGGACACTGTCCCCTGTCCCCTGTCTCCAGCGGCTGTTGAGGACGATGACGGCGAGTGGGACGATGACTGGGATGACCAGTCCATGGGCAGTTACCGTGGTGACGATCCGCTGGACCTGGAGGGCGGGGCTTCAGGACGGAGCCTCCACGGGACCTCCATGAAGATCTCCCTCAACAAGTAACTGCATCCACACGGCTGATTCAAGGCAAATTCAAGGCAGATTTAAGGCAGATTCAAGAGATTTAGGGCATATTCAGGGAAGATTTAAGGCATATTCAAGGCAGATTCAGAGCTCAGTAGAGTCCAGCAGAGTCCAGTAGAGCCCGGTAGAGTCCAGTGGTCTTATGTGTTCTCAGGTTCCCGTTCTCCAAAGGTCCGAGTCCTGAAGTCTTCTTGTTGGCCAAACCTCCCGCCAACAGCAGGGACCAACTTCCCGTCTATGTGAGTGATCAGCCTCATTGATTATTGATCACTCTGATTGCTGCGCTCTGATTGGCTCTGACTGTCGTCCAATCAGATGGGAGAGGTGGGTCCGGTCTGGCTCTACCCGACGGCTCCTCTAGACTGTGTGATCGCCGACCCGAAAAAAGAGTCCAAACTGTACGGACTCAAGAGCTTCATCGAGTACCAGCTCACCCCCAACGTAAGAGTACACACAAATACTGCAGTACATTCAGC
>NW_024614659.1:0-1152 GCF_008729295.1 Plectropomus leopardus
TATTTATAGTATATATTATAAGTCGAGCACATGTTCCACATGTAAACCTTAATTAATAAGTATTAATTAGTATGAAGTAATTTTCTCTGAGTTGAAATAGTACTTTAAAGTAGCATGAAATTTTAATATGTAAAATACAAGTGCCTAAAAAATATTAAGGCCAATATTTGTTCTCCTTTTAGCTCTGTTTTTGGTCTCCACCAACTCCTGAGAAAAATATCTGGCTCTAGCTGCTAAATGCTCCACTTTGGTTACTGGTTCATCCTCGACTTTGTCTTTTTGTTGGTGTCGGCAGGTTGCGTGCAATTTTTGATAAAAAAAAACCCAACTGCCTGCTGCCGATGAAAATAAGACTGTTCGGAGTTGTTAACTCATTGGAGTGCTCTTATGAATGGCACTTTTGGTTATTTTCTGTAGCTGATGCTTTTAATGTGAGCGTCATCTTTTGAGGTCTTCAACAATTCAAGCAACCTGTTGTATGGAGTACAAAGGTCATATTACCTCGTTTGTGTGATCGTGCAATGATTAACAAAATCACGTGAGGACAATAAAAACAGAAAAAAGTTTATTTTTTTTTAAATTTGCCCATTTACATAGTATAAACAGATGCAGTACTGTGCATACTGTACATCCGCATTTTGAGCTTCTGCATGCTAATCCAACTGAGTTTGTTTTTAACAATCTAATGGCTGCAACATGTACACTTTTTACATATGATATATCGATTATTCTCATATGATTCACTGGACCAATGAACAGTGGACATTATTTTGACATTAGTCGGCATTTGTGAATCACTCTGAGCCATCACTAGTATGTAACACTGCTGTGTCTACAATCTCTACCAGATATAGTACAGTGAGTATAGCCTTTTCATTATGGCTATTATTTATAGAAATAGAGTTGGAAAGTGGAATGACTTTAACATGTTAAAAGCCAGAAATAAAAGATTACTAAGTCCTTCATCTCCAGTGTGTTTGAGTACTTGTTTATGAGCAGTTGTCCAGACTTAGTAGGGAGGATGTTTGCTGTTGTTCTTTGCTCAGTCTGGAGTGATAAACAGGTCCTGCTGGGCCCGCAGCTATCTCCACCCTCTCACTTACAGTGTGTGTGTGTGTGTGTGTGTGTGTGTGTGTGTGTGTGTGTGTGTGT
>NW_024614660.1:0-2247 GCF_008729295.1 Plectropomus leopardus
ATTTTTCTGAGTTATTCGATAATTTTCTAAATATTTTCCCTCTGTCACTCTTTTTTAAGCAAAGGTTTTTAGGAAAGGTCATTTTCTTTTCACAATTTAGATAAGCAATTTGCAGAACATTTCATGCCCATTCCCTGGTTGCCTTTATAAAAACTGTATAAAACCAGACTGTATGAGACTGTGTGACTGTCTGAGTTAATTTATGATTTAATAAAATGATTGTAATAATTTTATTTACACGGCCAAATTCAGCAATTAACGTCAAAGGGCTTTACAATCTGCACAGCATATGACACGCTCCACACTTGAGCCTCCTGCTGATTTTTGCATCTTATAAAATTTAGTGCATCTACACCTGGTGACACGGATCTAATAAACTCGGGTACGACATCAAGTTCATGTATGCAGTTTTTGCCGTATGCAGTTAGTTGGTGGCAGTAATTTTCGATTTGTGAGATAGCAAATGCTAACAGTTTGCTTATCCACAAATGCCTGTAAGTACATATTTTTGGGCCAACCCCTTTTAAAATGCTTAAGATAAGATAAGAAAAGATAAGCCTTTATTAGTCCCACAGTGGGGAAATTCACAATGTTACAGCAGTTATGAGGTACTAGTATATACAGTGAAAGAACAATACAATAGTAAAAAAAACTGTTACAAATGTAAAAATACTAAATTATTAAAATATTAGATAATTGCACCAACTGCACATGGAGAAAATTGCACTTTTGGTGTAAGTCCAGTTGGTGTGTGTGTGTGTGTGTGTGGTCTACTGGAAGCAGTGCTGACTGTACAGTCTGACAACAGCAGGAAGGAAGGACCTGCGGCACCGCTCCTTCACACACTTTGGATGGAGCAGTCTGTCACTGAAGGAGCTTTCCATTACAGTCAGAGTGTCATGCATGGGGTGGGGGTCGTTCTCCAGCATCGAGGACAGCTTGGTAATCGTCCTCCTTTCTCCCACCACCTGCACTGGGTCAAGCAGGCATCCCAGGACAGAGCTCGCCTTCCGGATCAATCTGTCAAGCCTTTTCCTGTCTGTAGTCGTGATGCTGCTGCCCCAGCAGACCACTCCATAGAAAATGGCTGATGCCACAACAGTGTCAAAGAAAGTCCTCAGGAGCGGGCCCTGTACCCCGAAAGACCTGAGTCTCCTGAGCAGGTAGAGTCGGCACTGGCCCTTCTTGTAAAGTACAGTGGTGTTATCAGTCCAGTCCAGTTTATTGTTCAGGTGAACACCCAGGTACTTGTAAGAGTCCACTATCACAATATCCATTCCCTGGATGTTCACTGGAGTAAGGAGGGCATGTCTACACCTGCGGTAATCCACAACCAGCTCCTTGGTTTTCCCCGTGTTGATCTGGAGATGGTTTCGCTTGCACCAATCCACAAGTTTTTTTTTTTTTAAAGATTTTTTTGGGGCGTTTTTGCCTTTAATTGACAGGACAGCACGAAAGTGGGAGAGAGAGAGGGGGCAAAACACAGCAAAGGACACAGCCCCTATACATCGGGCTCCCGCTCCATCCACTGAGCCACCAGGAGTCCCACCAGTCCAGAAAGTAATGGGTGAGTTCTCTGTACTCTGTACTCTTAATTTTTTGTGTAAATGTTATTCTTTTTTGGTTTTTATTGTTTTTATTTATAATTCATAATTAAAGTAAACTTTATTCTATTTATGGATTCGTTTATTCCACTGAACTTCTTGACATATTTTTAATTTTCATTAATTTTTATTTATTACTCATCTGTTTATGTGTCTACATGTTACTGTATGTGCACACAGCAAGCTGTTCAGACAAATTAGTGGAAAATATAAAGGTGCTGAATCTAAATTTGAATGGTAATGGAGGAAAATATGAGAGAAAAATTGTGGAAATGTATTGAAAATGTATTGGTAAAAATGTGTGGAAACCCTGTCCAACAGAAAAATGCCACAGACCTACATAAAAACATCATTGTTCTATAACATCTTTATTTCCCTCAGATTCTTCTCTGTGTGGGTCTGTCGGCCAGCACATCACTCTGCTGACAGTGGCTGACTGCAGAAAAATCAGATAACCAACAAAAATGCAGCTCTGCCATTGTAGCAAAAAGACAGCAAACACTGTTGTAAATAATCAATTCCTTCTGAAAGTTAACATCACAGCCAGCTGTGAAGTAACAGCTCGCACAGCCAAAAGTGGTCAGTAAGCATCAGATATGTTAAGAGATAATGTCACTAGCAGGAGGGCAAGCACGCCCCCCCC
>NW_024614661.1:0-2397 GCF_008729295.1 Plectropomus leopardus
TAATTTTTTTTAATTAATTTTTTTTAGGAGGGGGGTCACTAGTTTTTCATGTAATTTGGCTCTTTTTTTAACACAAATTTTCTTGCTAATTTTGGGGTAAATCCTTTTTTTATTGCTCACTGCCTTCTTCCCATGTTTTTGAAAGAAATCAAGACAATTTTCTCAGGTTTCAAAGAGTTAAAAACACGTCATGAATCTTTAGACTTTTCTTGGGGCTTTTCTTTCCTAGAGGACACATTTAGGAAAAAACTTGGGAAAGTTGAATGAGGCCCACTGTGTCTGTAATGTGCTAACCAACTGTTTTGTATCCAGCAGTCCTGCTTATACAAGCTGACTTCGCTGTGGCTGCTCATTATTGGAACCAGTCGAGGCACTGGTTTCTAGGTAAAGGGAGGAGAACGTGGTGGTCCGGACCGTGCTGCCAAAAAGCTGTTTCCTCTGAAGCGAGAAGCCCACATTAAACACAGGAGAACGCAGGCTTTACTTGGTGGGAGCCAAGTGCTGAATACCAGGATCAAACCTCTCAGGCCTTCAGCCCAGTCAGCAGGACCGGCCTTTGTCTGGAGCAGGGAGGGAGGGAGCAGCCCTGAGCGCCGACCCGGCCAAGAGCAACACATGAGGGGAAAAGTCTCCACAGACTCGGTCTGGAACCGCTGATAAGACAGGCAAGCGTTTTTTCTTCAGTCATCTGGTTTACTCATGAAAAAAAACGTGTATGAACATACAAACTGCTCTCGACCCACACAGATGTAACAGGTTATAGTAGTATGTGTATATCGAAAACTGTGATATTTTAACGATATTTTCTCTGAATGACTTTTTTATGCTGCTTTGACTGACGTCTTTTACTGTGACTTTTTTTGCCACGGCATGCTCTGTGATTTTGGATGACTTAGCTGTTCTAAGACTTTTTAAAACATATTAGGGATACATGCTATAGTGTAAATTTTTTGTAAATTTTGGACAACATGCAATAAAATGACCACTTAACCCTTTGAAACCGGAGAAAATTTGGAAACATGGGGAAAAGGCTTAAAAATTAGCAAGAAATTATTTAAAGATTATAATAAAATTACCAAAAAACAAACAAACAGGAAAGTAAAACCAAAGCCATAAATAATAAGGAAAATGGCTGGTAAAAAGTAATGAAAAATTTAAAATGTTCTAAGTATTCATTTTTGTTCGGTAACATATAAGATTTTAGTTATTCTAAATATTGTTTACTTTTCCTTTATTTTATTTATTTTTTTCTTTGTTATTTTATTTTCTAAAAATTCTACTCCCTTTGTAGAAACACATTTTTAGGGTTTTTTTCTGTCAGCTTTGACTCATTTCTTACAATTTGTGGGACGTATCTTGCCCGGTCGGTCATTTAGATGATATGCTATACTATGACTTTTTGGTGCGATTTTGAACCACATGCTATAGTATGACTTTTTTGACATTTGGAACTGTGTTTTTCGACATTTTTTTTCGACATGCTATAGTGTGGCTGTTTTTTGTTGACATTTTACATGTTGAATTTTTGGATGTGTTTTTGCATGTCCTTTTCAGCCATTTTTTCGACATGCTATGTAATGACGTTTTTGGCATTTTCTTCGACATTGTATGCTATGACATGTCTCTACAATCTATAAAAATGTCATTTGCAGCCATTTTTTAAACAAATCTCTACAACCTATAGTATGTTGTTTTCATCCATTTTTTTGATCTAAAATCTAAAAAAATGATGTCCCAAAAACAGCTGAAAACCACATAAAATAGCATGCCAACAGACGTCATAGCATACAATTTTGCAAAAATACGTTTTCTGAACACTCAACCGAAAATGCCAGGCGAAAAATGTCGTAATTTCACAACTCCAAAACACAGCTGAAAACCACATGAAATAGCATGCCTACATATCATAGGCATAGCAAGTTGCAAAAACAGTTAAAAACACCATATTATGGCATGTTATAAAAATGAAAAACTGTCTTAATAATACCTCAAAACAGCATAAAATACCGTGCAAAGTCACGCAATAGCATAACATTTTGCTTAAACTGCGTAAATCACCCTAACTGTGGCTGTCAAAGAAATGACCGAAAAAGCAAGGCTATAGTAATTTGCAAAAATGCGCAAAAACGCCGCAGTTTTGAATGTCAGAAAAATGACAGAAAAAGCAAGGCTATAGTATGGCAAAAACGTCAAAATATGACATGTCCCAAAAACTGTTGGAATCGCCCCAAAACAGCATTAAATAGCGTGCCAAGAGACACCATAGCATAGAATTGTGCAAAAATGCGCAAAAACGCCACAATTTTGAACGTCAGAAAAATGACAGAAAAAGCAAGGCTGTAGTATTGAAAAAATGTCAAAATATGACATGTCCCAAAAACTGCTGGAAATGCCTGA
>NW_024614662.1:0-1154 GCF_008729295.1 Plectropomus leopardus
ATAATTAAAATAAATCAGATTTTATATTGAAACAATTTTCAAAGATTTATTACCATTTTTAAGCTTTTTTTCAGGTTATTTCTTTGTTTTATTTCACTTTTTTGGGGGGTATTAAAATATTTTTCTGGAAATTTAATTGTACTTTTTACAAATTTCTTGCTAATTTCTGGCTCATTTGATGTTGGATGAGGACAGGGTTTGACGGTGAGCAGCCTTCATGCAATCATCGTTCTGCACATTTCTGTGTTTTGGGTAGTTCAACAACTTCGTTGCTCTGCGGCACAGACGCGTCTCGTGCACTCTTTGCATGATTTGTTCTCTCCTGTATGACCAAACACACAGAAGAGTTTTGTTTTGCTGCAGTCGCAACATTCAGGGAAGTTTTTTTGCAGGCTGCACGTTTCGAAGCATTACAGCTTTTGGGGAGCGGCTGTTAGTTTATGAAGCCCACGATTTTGATTCAACTGTGGAAAGCCGAAATCCTTATTGGGATTAATATTTCACAGCCCTACAGACAGTTTGATACGTCTCTGGTAACCTCACAAGGACGATGTTCAGCCTGATACTAATGTAAAAATGTATTTGTATTTCAAAATCTGTAAAAACAGACGACTGAGCTGCACAATTTTAAATCACTTCTTAAGACACACACTGAGTATAGTTGCTTTAATTCTGTCTTCATTTGCTGTATTTCTCTGTTTTATTGTTTTGTTTTTATTGTTTTTATTATTTCTGCTTATTTTACTGTGAAGCGCTTTGGTTGTGCTACATCAATAAAGCTGACACTGACACTGTCTGGTGCATCAGTGTGTGTGTGTGTGTGTGTGTGTGTGTGTCTGTGTGTGTGTCTGTGTGTGTGTGTGTCTGTGTGTCTGTGTGTGTGTGTGTGTGTGTGTGTGTGTGGGTGAGATGAGTAATAATATGAAATTTCGAAATGTCGCTTTAAAGCATCATCAGTGACATGATCTGATGTCAGCTGCATCTGACGTCGTGTGAGGTTTTTTTCCCCGTCAGCTTCCTTACAAAAAAAACAAGTTTTAGCTGCATTTGACACGAAGACTTAAACATGGACACACCTGAGGACAGGTGTCCTGAGGCGTCATGAGGACAGACACAAACCTGCGGACTGCTCCTTTAACCGAAGCAGAGCTGGC
>NW_024614663.1:0-1635 GCF_008729295.1 Plectropomus leopardus
AGTTCCAAAATGATAAATGGTTTAATTTTGGCAATTTTTATTTTGGCAGGTCAAAGAATAACACGAAAAATGAAATGTTTTTTAAAGAAAAAAACATCACCAAAAAGTAAAAAGAAATAAATAAATACATCGTCAGCGTATTTCAAAGTAAACATGCCATGGTTTGGTACTTTGGTAAAAATCTGCAGTAAAATAAATACAAGATGCAGCTATAAAAACACAAGTACCTTCTCTGCATCCATAAATAACAAAAAGGTCCCTAATAATGTTTAAAAAAAGTCCGGGATCTAATAATCTGTCATGCCATCAATACTTATACTTGACTAAATGTACTTTTAACAAAATAAATACTAATTTTCTAACTTTAATAAATACATTTTTAATAATTGGATTTGTGTTTCTACTCAGTACTAATTACAACTACCCATATATAACTACCCATATTTTTAACATCACAATTCATCGTTAAAGTTAAAAAATAAAGTGCCAGAGTGCGTAAAAAGCATCAAAATAGAGCTTATTCATCAAAAAGGAGGATCGACCGGACCCCCCCTCCAGAGGTCCGGGCTGAGCCCCCAGTGTCCTCAAGTCCTAGAAGCGCCCCTGCAGATTGTATAACCAGACTTTGCATCGATTAATCCCATTTTTTTGTCTTGGTACAGAGCAGAGGACCACGCAGCAGGGCCAGGTGTACTTCCTCCACACTCAGACAGGTGTCAGCACGTGGCACGACCCCAGAGTACCCAGGTACGTCCACACAGCTCCTGTGTCATCGGGAGACAGAAAAAAACAAAAACGCTCTCACAAACACAAGAATGGTAAAACGCAAACATGAGTATTTGAGCTTTCCACAGATGATTTTTGCTTCATTTCCACTGCAACAATAGACTCCAGGAGCGTTTATTACCGGGGCCCTTTTCTCGATTTTGTGACATCATCTCTGCCGTTCACGCTCAAACAGAAATGTTAATGAAAGTGTGTGTTGGATATTATTACATTCAACTGAAAAAATAAACACATGAATACTCATTTTGTAGCCACTTTGAGCAGCTGCCTTTTAAATACACATAAAAACTTAAAGTTAAAGTTAAAAAATCAGGTTTATACAGCCTGTGTTAACCACAGACCTTATTTACATAACAAAACATAAAAAAACCCAGAGACTTTGAGTCTTGTCTTGTCTTGTCTTGTCTTGTCTTGTCTCGTGGCTTGCCTTGTCTTGTCTCGTCTCGTCTCTTGTCTTGTTGTGTCTTGTCTTGTTGTGTCTTGTCTTGTTGTGTCTTGTCTTGTCGTCTCGTCTCTTGTCTTGTCTTGTCTTGTCTTGCTGTGTCTTGTCTTGTCCTGTCTTGTCTTGTGTCTTGTCTTGTCTTGTCTTGTGTTGTCTTGTCGTGTCGTGTCGTGTCGTGTCGTGTCGTGTTGTCTCGTCTCGTCTCGTCTCGTCTCGTCTCGTCTCTTGTCTTGTCTTGTCTTGTCTTGTCTTGTCTTGTCTTGTCTTGTCTTGTCTTGTCTTGTCTTGTCTTGTCTTGTCGTGTTGTGTCGTGTCGTATCGTGTCTTTTCTTGTCTTGTCTTGTGTCCTGTCTTGTCTTGTGTCTTGTCTTGTGTCTTGTCTTGTGTCCTGTCTTGTCTTGTGTCTT
>NW_024614664.1:0-2293 GCF_008729295.1 Plectropomus leopardus
TCCTAAAATTGTAGACATGTCCTAAAATCCTAGAAATGTCCTAAAATCTCTTGAAATATCTTAGAATCCTAAAGTGGCCTAAAATCATAAATTCATTAAATGTCCTAAAATCCTCTAAACGTCCTAAATTTAAGGGATTTTTTGGTTTTGATTGGACACTTTTTAACTGCAGAGTTTGTTAAACTCTGCAGTTAAAAAGTGTTAAACATCGTTAAACGTATTGTATTGTTTTTTTACAGCTCAGAGGACACTGAGTCCAGTTTATTGTCCTGATTCAGTAAAGTGAGACAGTTTTTGAGGTTTGGTCTCATCGGTCGAGGACGTTTCTGGACGCGGCGTCCGTCTCTCAGAGGACTGGGAGCCATCAGCTGCTGCTCTCTGAACTCCTCATGAGGAGGCTGAACGGAGGACGACCTCGAGGACGGTCGGCAGAGCGGGTCAGCGTGAGGCCAGCGGAGCGCCGCGCCAAAAACAAACTCGCTCGATTTCAACATTAGAAGAGAGCAGCAAGTCACCGAAAAAATTATTTTCAAGAAAATTACCTGAAAATAAGAAAAAAAAGTAACCCAGAGAAAGTGCTAAAATAATGAAATGCATTTTTTTCTCTTTTTTTTTTTTTTTTTTGCTGTAGCATAATTTTAAGTGAATTTAATCGAATCTAATATCTAGAGATTTTTAGTTAACGTTTACTAAAAAAGGAAGAAAGAAAAGAGAAACATAAAAACAAAGAAGACAAAAAACTAATAAATAAACAATCAATCAAATAGAAATGATTAAATATTGAGCTTTATAATGAATAAAACAGCAAACAGGTGAATAAATAAATAACATCTGCAGTCACAAACAAAATGAAATGTTTTTTTATTTTTTTATTTTAATCTAAAACATCATGAAAATATTGAAATCACAGTCACTGTGTCTGCAGGTGTGGACGGAGGCGCCGTCAGAGTGACGGGCGCCAAAGGCCTCGCTCCGTCACACGACTACAAGGTCAGCATCATCACCATCACCACCATCACCATCACCATCATCATCACCATCACCATCATCATCATCACCATCACCATCACCACCATCACCATCATCATCACCATCACCATCATCACCATCACCATCATCACCATCACCATCACCATCATCACCATCACCATCATCACCATCACCATCATCACCACCATCACCATCATCATCATCATCATCATCATCATCACTTCTACTATTGTTGAGTCTCTTTGTTCTCGTGTCCTCGTCTCTGCAGGTGTGCGCCACCTACATGGACGGCTTCAGGGCGACGGCGGTGTGTCCGGTCGGAGGTCCCAGAGCGGCAGAAAAGGCCCGACGGACGGCAGAGAGCATCATCAAACGGTGAGAGAGACTCGGAAAACAACGGCGTAAACTTTATTTATATCACTGAGGATAACAGTGTGTGTGTGTGTGTGTGTGTGTGTGTGTGTGTGTGTGTGTGTGTGTAGGACAAAGCGAATGTTTCAGCAGTTAAAACTTGAAGATTTCAGCTCCGTCAACATCCAGATCCTCGGAGCCGAGGACACGTACGGTCCCAGCGCTCGCAGCCAGGTACCGTTTAACCCTTTCGGGGCTGTTTGATGCGTTTTTCGGGGCTGTTTGATGCGTTGATCATTTCGTCTGTGTTCGTGCGTGTGGCGTAAATTGCGTGTATGAATTTCAGCAGTGCAGCAGTACTTTGTTATTTTCACTGAATACTTTAATATTTTAACTTTTCTTTGTCTTTTCTTTCCGTTTTAGCTCTTCTCCTCTCGTCTCTCTCAGTTTTGTGTCTTCGGGTTCAGAGCGAGTTCAGGGTCGCGGTAAATCCTGTTTCACGCCTCTTTATCTCAGTTTGTCACAGACTCCGAACCGCTCTGGTCGCAGAAGCAGGTCGATGTCGCGGTTAAGCTCCTTTCACGTCTCCGACCTCCGACTCTTCCCTCTTTTCGTTTCTGCTTCGTCTCCGTCGTCTTTCTGCTCTTCGTGTTAGTTTGTGTTTTTGGATGCGGGTGAAGTTTAGCAGGAAAATACCGTCATTAATGTTATTTTAGGGTCCGTTCGGTCATGGAAAACCTTGAAAAGTTGTGGAATTTTGATTCACAAACCTGGATAGTAACACAGTTTGTGTTCAAGGATTGTCAGAAATTTGAAACTCCAACGATAGTTTCTGTTTTTACAGTTTTTGACGGTGATGAATGGGGTGTCTTGTTGTTTTTTGGTGCTATTTTCTTTAAAAATCACCGAAGAAAAATTCAGAGGAAAAAAAGACCAAATATTTTTGTATTAT
>NW_024614665.1:0-1335 GCF_008729295.1 Plectropomus leopardus
CCGGACTGAGTATCCCGACCGAAAAAAAACTAGTGTTGAAAATAGTTCAGCTTTTCTTTCTGTCCTTCTTTCTTTTTTTTTTTTTTTTGCTCTCAGTTGAGCTCTGCTCCTCCTCTCTGCACCCGTGAGGAGGAGCAGAGAGGAGGATCAGCTCTGCTCCTCCTCTTCTGGTCTGCAAGTAACTTTCACTTTTGACTCGTCGTGTCGCAGTTTGTCGTCTCCGTCTGAAGCTTTGACTTCTTTCTCCGTGACACTAACGGAGGAGCAGAGAGGAGCAGAGAGGAGCTGTGAGGAGCAGGTAAGGAGCGTCACTCCGCACTTTTCCAAACTCCCAAACTCAGGGAAGGGGCCACGCACGCGCACAGGGACGTGTTTTGAAAGTGAGCTGCACGCGCATGTCAGTGTGAATCATATCATATTCACATATTCAATCATATTTATAAAGAAATAAATCACATAAATATATCGACATAGTCACATAAACATAAATCTTCATATACAGTCTCTGGCGTCAATCAACAGATGAGGGCGCGCGCACTCAGGAGCTTCCTGCTCGGTGCGTCGGGAGCGCGTTTTAAAGGCCCTCTGCGGCTCAATCCCAAACTGGCCGCGTCCCCGCCCATCCCCGCGCCCCACCCGCTCCCCTTCCGTTTGCGCATTCAGGCGGAGGTTCGCCATATTAAGGGCCGTCCCAATCCAGTTCAGGCGGAGTGGAAGTTGGCTGTTGACCCCTTAAATAGCGAGGCTGCGGTCGAAAAGTCCAAATAATCTAATTTCCTCCACTTTTCCTGAACCTCCAGAGAAAAGGTCACGCGGTCAAGGACAGGTGTGCAGGAGACTTCATGAGGAAAAGACGATCACGTGTCACGACGGCGGATGTTATTGACGTGGATCAGCTGTGATGAAACTACAATGTTCACATGATGGACTACAAATACCACATCTTCACTGTAATGTTTTTAAGCAGCAAAACGTTTTTTTCCGGTGATTGTTTTTGTGTTCGTTTGTTTTATATCTTTATTTGCTGCCTTCTTCGAGTCTTTTGTAATGTGGGTCTTCAAAAGTGTGCTCTTGTACATTTACCACTTAAATATCAGAGAATATTAATTATTTTTTGTATCTTTACCTCTTGAATCTCAGAGATGATCTGATTTATTTTCCTCATAGATTTTTCTCTTTACTGTCAGAAAACTTTCAGTTTTTATACATTTACCAACTTTTCTCTGATGGAGACTGAACTAATCTGACAGCAGACGCTTTACATGATGGACACGTCTGTCTCTCTGTCTCTCTGTCTCTGTGTGTCTCCACCAGGACGCTGCAGGTGATCTCCAG
>NW_024614666.1:0-2628 GCF_008729295.1 Plectropomus leopardus
TATTTACATAATAACAGTTTAAGGTAAAAAAATTAATTTAAAAATGCATACAAAATATCAATAGTAAAAATAAGTAATAAATAAATAATAATGATGATAAAAGAATGCACATACTTTTTGATTAATTAATTTTATTGGTGCTCGTTAAAATAAATCACAGGTGCAGATAATCTGCAAAATGCCAAATATCGGCCCTGATAATCGGCCGGGCGGATGATCTGTCGACCCCTAGTCCACAGCTTTCATTCATACAGTTATCAGTGTTGAGATGTTGCTGTTGTAAAATTAGACCCACCAGGAATTGAAGATGCCGACATGTTTGTTTACACACTTAATGTGCTGCGTATTCAAATGCAGTTAGTGGTTTTTCTTAAAAAAAAGCAAACACTGCAGCCCGGAGAGAGTCCAAATCCTTTGTTAGTTCACACATTCCTGAAAGCTTTCCCAGTGGTTTATTGAAGGTGGCTGGCTTTTGCGGTGGCATATTAAATGATTGTTAAAATAAGCCCCCGTCTGGCCCTCTTCCCTAAATATATAATACCTCATCACGTTCCTCAAGTATCAGGTTCTGTTGTGCCGAGGGAGCTAAATGCATCTCCGTCCCACACGTGCAAGCGTTCATGAAAAGCACATGCACACACCTTTTTCATTACTGCTTTTCGGTCCAATTCTTGGGATAATGCGCGTGTGGAAAACGCAGTAATTTTCCAGACCGATGTATTTTCCAGCGTGCCATGTGTTGCCAGCATTTGCATTCTATACAAACGTGTAGTTGACTGTGCTGGCTGTCTGTGTGCTCTGCGCCCACTTGATTTTTATTCACTCTGTGTGCACTGCAGACATTTGCCCAAGGACTCGAGTCGGTGTTATAAAAACTGAAAACACTTTATTTTCTCAAACATAAGTGAAAGGCAATTTCATGTTTCACTGAGAGAGGTATTTTGGATGTCATGGGATGAACCCTTTCTGTGTTGCAGTGAAGTGGAAGCAGACTTAAATGACCGAAAATTTAATCCTCTTTGCTCTAATCTACACTCTTTTTTTTCTTCTTCTTCTTCTCACTACTCCTTTCCACCTTCTCAGAGAGGCTCCAGCTACGGCTCCTTGATAACTGCCCATGGAAAATATCAGCTATTTGCAAAAACGGGCTATTTTAAGGTAAGGCTTAGTGAGTTCTGACATTTTCAACTCCTGCGCACTCCTTTCCCACCCACACATGTGCACACTCGCAGAGAAAGCCGGAGAGCTGCTGGTGAGGAGAGAGAAAGAGAGAGTGTGGGCGAATTTAGGTAGTTGGTTTTAATGTGAGCTGCAGAATGCTTCAGTTTTTTTTCTCCCCTCTTTCTTTGTTTCTACACTCCCGCCTCACAGTCTGGACATGACCATCAACTTGTTACTGCTGTTAATTTATACGTTTAACCCTTTGAAACCTGGATTCTTGTCCTGCGATCAGACGCCTTTCACAAGCTATTTGACCCTATGAAACCTGAGCAAGTTAGTTCATTTAAAAAATTAAAAAAAACATGGGGGAAAAGGCAATGAGCGACTTGACAAGAAAATGGCCCATAAATGTCAAGAAATTAGGGGGAAAACATGACTTCAAAATTTATTTAGAGAAAGGACGAGAAAATATTTAAAAATAATAATAATAAAATAAGAGAAAATTCCAAACCATGTTTATAATTATTTTTATTATTAGAAATATTCTTAACTATTTTTTTTTTGTTGTATTTTCCATTTATCTATTTTTTTTATTGTTTTATTTTTTACTTTTTTTAAATTTTCAAACTTTGTTTTTGCAAAATTTCAGGCAATTTAATTGTAACTTGTAACTTACTTTGATGTTTTTGTAAGAAATTAAGCCAATTTGCTAAGGTTTCAAAGGGTTACGGTGGAGGAGGTGTGAGGAAATGTGAAAAAATGAGCCCTGGATAATGGCTCGCCTTGTGCATGCAGGTTTTATATAAATGCTGATGTCATGGCACAGCTTGAATGAGTTATTTGAGGTACACTTCTCAAATTTAACACAGGGTAGATGTAATCAAATCTGACACCAAATCTAAGACAGACAACCTGCAAATACTGGAAAATAACCTCTGAAATGTCACAAACCTATCAGTGTATGTATATTTCCTTTTAGATAAAAGTTAAAGCTCCCACACGGACTCACATAAGAACTGGTTTCATGGTTGCTACAAGAGTTTTCCTGCTGTCTGTTGCTCTGAGATATTCACCTTTCGTACTTTGTTTACTGATCCTCACAACAAATCAAAGCAGCAGATACAATCCTTCTTCTGCAGCAAACTGAAAAAGGCCCCACATGTACCTGCAGGCTATACTGCAAGATGCTGCTCTCTCCTCTGAATGCTGCTTTAATGCTCCTCTCCCCTGTTTCATGCTCCTTGTTTGCACTTTTTATAGTATCAGCATGATGCTTTTGTTGTTTTTTCTTCCTGCCTTATTTACATGTAAAGCAGAGCATCCTTGTCATGATTTTAAAGGGACCGTTCCAGAGTGTTGCAGATATCGGCCGTGGAGATGTCTGCCTTCTCTTGAATTTAGAAGGTAGAAGGTAGATTTATTAGTCATTTTTTAAACAAAGTTTAAAAAGTGAAATTTCATTTGTCC
>NW_024614667.1:0-1006 GCF_008729295.1 Plectropomus leopardus
TATTAGTGGTAGTATTTATCTTTACGCACTTTTTTCAAGTCATTTACCGTTTTTGTTCTTTTACTTTTTTTGTAACTAATTTCTTGTTACTTTTGGGGTCATTTATAAGCTGCTCATCGCATGCTTTCTGCCAAAGAAATGAAGCAAATGTGCTCAGGTTTCAAAGGACTGTTGCAACTTACACATGAAAGTGGAATTTCCTCGCTCTTTTGTAAGTGTTAGCAACTTCAGTAATTCAAGTTAGTCTAACTTAACTTTAATCATTACAGAGAGGATTTTGCCAGTGATGAAGTTAGGAGATCTGTGAGTTTTGTTTTGTTAACATGTTTACGAAAATTAAAATATGATTGATGAGTTTACAACCAGCAGAATACAGATATGCATAGCACAATATAAGTGGTTTATAAGTTACTGAAATTTAAAAGACATTTCTATGTTGCAACAACTTCACAAAATCGAATAGATAAAACTAAATTTTAAATACACTTAACTTTTTAGCATAAATGAAATGTAATACTTGTATTTGCTTCCATTTTTAAAGTAAAATTAACTTGTCAAATTTTGACAAAGAAAGGTTTGTCGGATTGGGTTATATATATATATACAGTGCCTTGCGAAAGTATTCGGCCCCCTTGAACCTTGCAACCTTTCGCCACATTTCAGGCTTAAAACATAAAGATATCAAATTTAAATTTTTTGTCAAGAAACAACAACAAGTGGGACACAATCGTGAAGTGGAATGAAATTTATTGAGTAATTTAAACTTTTTTAACAAATAAAAAACTGAAAAGTGGGGCGTGCAATATTATTTGGCCCCCTTTTCAGTTTTTTATTTGTTAAAAAAGTTTAAATTACTCAATAAATTTCATTCCACTTCACGATTGTGTCCCACTTGTTGTTGTTTCTTGACAAAAAATTTAAATTTGATATCTTTATGTTTGAAGCCTGAAATGTGGCGAAAGGTTGCAAGGTTCAAGGGGGCCGAATACTTTCGCAAGGCACTGTA
>NW_024614668.1:0-2185 GCF_008729295.1 Plectropomus leopardus
GTGTGCCACAACATGAAGGACATTTGAACATTTAATGACGTGTCCGTTCAGTTCAGATCTTTAAATCTCATATCTGTAGTTTTGTGCAAGCGAGAAAGAATTTTAATATCAGCAATGCTGCGTGTCTTATTTTGAAGGCCGCCCCGGCAGTGTTGGTGTGTACTTCCGCCGGTGTGACGGTGATCTCGGTTAGCAGAGTGAACCGTTAGCTGGATCTAAATAACGGCAGAAAAACAAACCGTCAGAGTTTAGTTCAGTAACCGGAGCAGAGATGGACCGACACCGGAAACTGCTGCTACACGAGGCTTCAAACCCGAGAAGAAGAAGAAGAAGAGGTTTGTTTATTTTCTGCTAATGATGCTAAGCTAACGTTAGCTGTTAGCCGCAGCTAGCTTCAGTCTGAACCTTTATTGTTTGTTTTGTTATTGTTTGTTCTTTATTTGTTTATTTATCAGAAGATATATATACATAAACAATAATAAGTGTTTAATTCCTCTTTCATGAAAGTCTTATCTCCGCTGAATATATAAGATGCGCATCTGATGTTTTTGCTCATATTTTTGTTTTCCATGTTCTGAATAAAGATCTCACGTTTAGTGACAGGCCTGTAACTCCGGATCTTTCTCTCCCACAGACTGATTTAAACTTCTCTCAAAACTTGAAACGCATTATTATTTGTTCTTTTATTAAAAGTGCGTGAAAACGTTGCGTTTGTTAGCGCATGAAAGATAGAGAACAAATCACGTCTCGATTTGAGCCCGTCAGGGACAGAACATTTTATTTCTCATTACAAGACGATCTGGTATTTAATAAGACAGTATGAATGACTGTCATAACCTGTGACGTTAACCCTTTCCTCTCTGGTGGTAAACTGAGCTGCTGCTTACAGGAATAATCTGTTCAGCACTGTTATTGAAGCTAAATATTTAGCTTAGCTTGTTTCCAACGTTACAGACTCGGACAGCTCAACCGGAAGTGGAGCTCTGCAGCGAAATGTGAAAACATGATAAGTTTTCGTCAGTTAGGTATCTGTAAAAATGAAAACTGTATTTGCTGAATTTCAGTTGAATTGCTTTATTAAAGAACTGCCTTTGGTGGTTAGCCATCGAGATTAGCATCCATGGAAGTTAACTTCCGCTATGCCAAAACAAAAAAGACATCCAACCAAAAAGACATCCAAACAACAACATCCACCAACACACATCCAACCGACGACACATCCAGCAAAAGCGGTGACTTTGAAAGGAGGGAAAACAGATTTTCGTGTTTTAAGCACTTGTTTCTGGGGTTCTTTGTAGCTCCTTTTCACACAGAGATCACTCTTCAGAGCTGCTACGAAGTCCCGTCTTTACGCCTCCTTTACATTTTTACGTAGAACCTAACAGCAGCGGCATCATGTGGCTCCAGTGTGATTTTAGACAGCATGCTGGCATCATGGAAACAAAAGAGGCAGGACATTTAACACAACAGCACTGATCTCTAATGTGATACATAATATACAACAACAATGACATGACATGCCAATAACGATCATGTGGACAGTTAAGGCCGCTGTTCCTTTTCTTTGAGTTAGCCGCTATGCTAAAACTTCCTTTTTAAATCTACCACAGTGGGTTGCACATGTAACATGTAGACAAAACTTCACCATGACTTAACCGTCTTTCTTGGTAGTTTTCTGGACAGCTGTTTTGTCTTTCAGCCTCAGACTCAGTCAGCCGTTTCTTCTTTGTGCGTTCTTATTCATGTCCACACACATCTCCATACACACAAAAATTCAAACCATTTACTGCCTGTAACAACAATCTGTAGTTGTTGTTGTTTACATATCCGTTGTTCAGCAGCAGAACGTCAGAACTCAGAATAAGATCTTTAAGAATCTGTTCTTCTCGTTTTATGTCGATTCAAGATACTTCTTGTTGTTGGTTTGAGTTTAGTGATGGACACTAATGAGTCTGTCCTTCATCCTGATTCCTGCAGACGTCCAGCAGCTGTTGGTGGTTAAAGAAGAGGTTCCCCCTTCCAGTGTGGACCAGGAGAACCTAGAACCCCCACACATCAAACAGGAGCAGGAGGACCCAGAACCCCCACACATCAAACAGGAGCAGGAGGACCCAGAACCCCCACACATCAAACAGGAGCAGGAGGACCCAGAGCCCCCACACATTAAAGAGGACCAGGAGGACCC
>NW_024614669.1:0-3354 GCF_008729295.1 Plectropomus leopardus
ACATTTAACGACTGCAAATATAAAAAAATCTCTGTTTTATTACAATAAATACCAGGATAAAAGGTGAGTTGTTTGGCAGACGTTTGTCCAAAAACTGTCAACAGCAAGTTAAAGCGACCGCAAACAAACAGGGGAAGGAAGTACTCTGCCAATTTTTGGGGAAAACTAGCTCATACTGTATGTTGAGATGCACAGCTTTGGAGAAAATGTGAAAGAATTTCGATTTTTTTAAATATATTTTTTTTCTTCTTTTCTTTTACCGTCTTTGTTTAATGTTGCAAATCTTTTTCAAATTAAGATTTATGCAGAAAAAAAATCAGAATTATGTCTTCTGGTGAGCCCTCAGTAACAAGAGTTATCAACCAAAGTGAGAGAAAATTAAAAATTGTGCCATATTTTACAAGAAAAAAGCAAAAAGTGAAGAGAAGTGAGGGGAAAATTAATTTTGTGTTAAGAGTAGTTGTTTTTTTGACATTTTGTTTATTGATTTAACTTTTTAGGAACAGTCATAAAGTGATCTTTAATTGAGTTTTTCTACACACTGAACAATTTTTCCCCAATTTTTTAAACCATAGAAACAATATCAAAGAAAACAAACTAAAAAATCAAATAACAGACAGATTTACGGTAAAAAAAAGAGAGAAAATACAGAGTTTAATACACATATTTAAACAAAAAAGGGCGTTTTGGGGAAATAAACATTTTCCACATTTAGTTTCCTGAAGCCTAAAGAGCGACTTTTTAATCTTTAATGATCTGTTGGTGAAATCAGATCGTTTCGGGGAGCTCTTCGTGGTTATAGACGACTGCGATAGATCATAAATCTACAAAATCACACTCGAGTTTTTGTGTGAAACAGCTAACGCACCTTCAGCGCTCTGAAGCGCTCAGACTGCTTCGTGGATTCGACTTCACTCGAAGCTCCGTTCTCCAAAATCTCCTGCAAAAACAGGAATAAAAAATGATTTCTGGATCTTTGAGAAGATAAAATAGAAATTTGTTCATTTATTCATTTTACTTAAAGCCTTTGAAAAACACATTGGGGGTGAACGCTCTTTTTCAATGCCAGTTTCAATAAAAATAAAAAATTAAAAAATAAATAAATCTAAAAACAACGAGAGTGGGATCAGACATTAAATCTTGGATTTCTCTCAGTGACGACAGCTGAAACTTTTGCAGAAGCGTTTATATAAAAAGTCAAATATTTTTAACGGACTTTGATGACTCTGAGCGAATGTCCTCCGAGACAGGGGAGTCCTCTGAGCTGCCTCGTGTCCGTCACCGGCGCGGGCAGAGCCTTCAACACGGCGGCGGCCCGTCTGAACGCGACGCCTCGTCCGTCCTCGTCACTGAGCTCGGCGTTTTCAGCCAGCAGCGACAGAGCATCCTGAGACAGGAAATATGACATCATGTTATGTTTTAACCATTTAGAGCCCGGATCGACATCAGTTTTGTCGTTCTGCGTTCAGACGCCTTCACAAGCGCTGAAACCTGAAAAACTGGTTTGATTTCTTTCGAAAACATTGGAAAAAGGCAATGAGCAATTTGGCAAAAAATGTCTAGAAAATAAAAATAAATAAATACATTCTAAAAAAGGAAAAAAGGAAAACAAAAGTTAAATTTGACAAGGAAAAAAATAAATTATGTATGGGGAGATAATTAGATATTTTCCAAAAAAAAAAAAGCCAAAAAATGTCCAGAAAACTATTTTATATTACCGAAAAATAGATATATTGTTTTGTTTTATTTTATTTTGGCACTAATCATTTTCTTATCTATTTTTTTAAAACTTAAAAACTTTAAAAAATTACCTGGAAAAACCTCATAACAATTTTCATTTTTTAACTAATTTTTGGGCTAACTAATTTTCTTTAAATTTTTTTTTTTAATTTAATATGACTTGTGACTCAGCGTGATTTAGAAAAAAGTCCAGCCATTTGGTTCAGGTTTCAAAGGGTTAACTAACATCGGTGTGGTATGTGTGACATATGAGACGTGTTTTCTGGGGGACATTACGGTGAGGACGGTGTTGTGGTTGTCCAGAGTCGTCCTCCTCTGACAGGCGTAACTCGGGACAGAAAACAACATTTTTTTGTTTGATTCTTTAATCTGCTGCTCCTGAAAGACACAGAGAGAAATTTAAGAGCCGAACAACTACCAACAAAATCCAACATTCAAACATTAAACTGCTGAAAGAGACATTTTGGACTTCAGTGAAAGACAAAATGCATGAAAACAGCAAACGCAGGTATTCGATTTATCATTTAACCCTTTGAAACTTGGGAAAATTTGCTTAATTCTTTCAAAAACATGAGAAGAAAATAATGAGCAACTTGAGAAGAAAAATATACAAAAATGAACAAGAAATTCATAAAAAGTACAAGAAAATTACCAGAATCTTGGTAAAAAAAAAAAAAATTTAAAAAAAAAAATTAAAAAAAAAGGAAAAACAAAACAAAAAAATAAGGAAATTACCTGAATATTTGTAAAAAAAAAAAAAAAAAAAGGAGAAAAACAAAACAATACAAAAAACAAGGAAATTACAGGAAAACCTGCATAGGAATTATAATATTTTTTAAAAATAATTTCCAATAAATCATTATGGTTATTATAAATCTAATTCTATGGACATTTTTTCCCGTCTTTTTAAAAGAAATCAGTTTGCTCAGAGTTCAAAGGTTTAAATAAATGAATGAAGCACAAGAAAAGTGATGTCAGTCCAGGTCTCAAAGAGTTAATTAAGAACATTTTCATTGTAAATAAATATTAACTTTTTATTGTGGTAATATTGTGCCATCGGTTTTTGGAATCATTACATATTACATCTCTAAAATAATAATAAAAATTTCACGTTTATTACAGTAAAGGAAGCTGTACCTGGAGTTTATGTCTGTCCAGGACGTCCACAGGACGTCCTGCTCGCATGCTCTCCGTGTACCAGCTGATGTCCAGCAGCTGAGCGTCTGTTTGACCTTTGACCTGCGAGTCGAGCCACGCTCTGACCTCATCGCCAGAGTTGTTCTCAGAAATCACGTGAGTGACGCTTTCGCTGTGGGAGGACGATATTCTGCATTTATTACGAAGGCTGACGAGCATCCTGACGGACATTTGATCAACGGAAAATCAATTTCCTGCAATTCTGATATCGGATTTTGGGATTTTATAAGAGAGAAAGATTCAAAAAAGAGAAGAAAGAGTCAAAGGTTTCCAGAATCTAAAGGTGAATTTGGAGGATTTGCTCTTTTTTCTCTGTTTTATATCATTTTAAATTTATTATCTTGGGTTTGGGGCACCTGATGAAACAAATTTAGACACTGGAAGACGTCACTTTGGGAATTTTTTTCATTCTTTATG
>NW_024614670.1:0-1459 GCF_008729295.1 Plectropomus leopardus
CTCCAAGTTCCCTCCACTCTTCAGTTTGTTTGTCGTTTTCTCCAGCTTCTTCCTCCATCTTTCCCTCCGTCTGTGAGCCCGAGCTATTAATATCACACCACGGGGAGAGAGAGGGGCCTGTCGACGGGCGCGAAGCGACAAGATGTTCCTCTGTGACAAACAGATGGCGAACTCCAGTCTTGGCGCTGACCGCTCAATTAGCGGCTAACGAGCCGACTGCCTCGTTAGCTCCGTCAGCCGTGGCTGCACGTATCCGTGTCAGAGCGCCGGGCGTCCGCCGCCTCCCTCCAAGGAACGACATGACCCCCAAAAAAGTGAAATTGGCGCGTGGCGTCGAAACACCTCGGCTTGAAGCTCGTCACTTCGCTCCAGACGCCTGACAGGAAGCTGAGAGTGAAACGCCGAGGAGCCTCAGGCTGATTTTGGCCCATAAAACCATTTTTTGCTCCAAAGATTCTTGTGACCCCAACAGTCAGAGATTTATCACTCTGTCATCAGACTCACATTTCACAGTACTACATTTTCAAGAGCAGCTCAATTACTCCAAAATATTACGAATATCAGTGTCTTTGTGATCTGAAACTGTCCCGTCTGCAGAGGGACGACGTTGGAGTCCAAACCTCAGTCTTTGATGGTCGCTGATTATTGGGGCCAATATTAAGCATTTTGCAGATTACCTGTATTGGCATTTTATTTTAATGATCACCAATAAAATGTATTAATTGAAAAGTGCAAAGAAAGTGTCAGCATGGGAGGAACTTTTACTTTGTAAAACTTTAGGGACATATTTTTAATATTATTTTTTTATTCACTTGACTTTATAAAAAAAAAAAAAGTTGCTGGGAATTGCTGTATACAATGTTGAAATTTTTAGTTTTGATTAAACATTTGCAAAAGGCATTTAAACAAAGTTTGTTTTATCCCAAATTCTAAATGTTGACAGAAATATCTGTTATAAGTGTCATTAAAATATCAGTCCACCTCTCGTCTTTGAACTCCGTAAAACCTGATTTTAGAAAAGACTGATTTTAATTTGGAGAGCAGCCATCAGCACGTGCAGCTGGACGTTCTTAATTATTCTAAAGATTCACATCACAAATGTGTTGTTTCTGGTGGGATCTGCTACTTAACCCTTTGAAACCTCAGTAAACTGGCTTGATTCTTTCAAAAACATGTAGAAGGCAACAAGCAACTAAACAAGACATGGCTCAAAAGTTAGTGAAAATTTAATTATTAAATAAAAATAACAAAATACCTGAAAATAAGCAAAAAAATCTATAAAATAAATTAAAAGTTAAAAAAGAGAGAGAAATTGCTGGGAAAAATTTTTTGTACTTTATTACATTTTTTGCGAAAATTATTGTAATTATAGATATTATTTCTGGGACATTTTCCCTTTTTAAAATACTTTTTCTTATAATCCTCCCTCTTTTTAAAAACATTTTATTTGGGAAAATTT
>NW_024614671.1:0-2375 GCF_008729295.1 Plectropomus leopardus
ACATACAGCCAGAATCTTTAAATTTAACTATAACTTGTATATCGAGTTAATTTGTCTCCCATAAAAATATATATATTTTCATCGATATACACACATACACTTGTATACTCATACAATTACACATACATATACCTGTAAAAGTAGATAAACTACTACTAATGATAAATGAGTAAATAAACACACAACCCATACAGTAAAAAAACAAAACCACAGAGTGAATGTCAAGGCCCTTCTTCATCCCTGTACCTTCTGAAAATCATCTTTTTCCACTTTTTTGTAATCTAGTCATGTTTGAACATTGCTTTAGCTCCACATTTAAGCCATTCCATAGTTTTACACCAAGAATTGATATTGAAAAACCTTTCAGTGTTGTACATACAGCCAGAATCTTTAAATTTACCTCCCCTCTCAAATCATAACCCCCCTCTCTTTCAAAGAATAGATTTTGAATATTTTATAGTAGTATATTGTTTTTTTCCCTGTACAGTATATGTGCTGTTTGAAATCCCACAAGATCAGTGAATTTTAATATTTTTGACTTCAAGAATAATGAGTTAGTGTGATCCCTATATCCAGCTTTATGAACTAACTGTATGGCTCTTTTCTGAATTATATAATGAAACACTATATAAGGGCAGGTGTTGTGCTGTGTGCAAAGACTCTGCCACATGGTCAAGAACTGGAGAGATGTTATGGATACAAACACAACTTAGATAAAATTTGTTTGTATATTATTTGTTGTATGAGGCCCAATAGCTGATATTACATTGGTTGGGATCAATAGACCGAGTACAGTGGTATTTATTTAGCCTTGAAATTCAGTCATCAAAACATTAAATTTACTCATAAACATTATCTAAATTCAATAACATAATATTCATGTGTTTTTTAAATGTTCCTTAAATTTATTTATTATTTATGTTTCCATTTGCTGGGCAACAATTTATGGACTGTGATGACAATATGTTTTTGTCTTATCTTGATAAAAGTGCTCTCAACCACTTGGAAAATGTTCTCCTACTTAAGAGAAGAGAAAAAATAAGAAAACATTGGCAAATCCCAAAAATCAATGGGTACTAACAAAATGAGACAAAATTCTGGATACAAACACAATAAAAAGAAACTTTATTTGTGTATCATTTCTTGCATGAGGGCCATTGTCAATGCACAAAATGACCTAGACTCTTATTCCCAGGGTGCTGGAACATCAAAATCACTTCCTGTTTTGCAAATCTATAGACTTTGCTAAAGGTTGATAATTGATAAACATTATTTTAGGTTATTTTAGGATTCTTTAACCATGTTGCACATCCCAACCTTACTGGTATTTACTCCTTTCATTACTGGAAGCAGACATGGCTATGGGGAGCACAGAGCCGGAGTCACAGTGCTGAACAAGAACACCTGCATCTTAAATGTTTCCAGAGGCCTCCCATCATGGCGGGAGAAGACAGCAGAATTCCCTTTAGTACAGCGATCACGCCACTTGCTCACTCATCATCATTTAGACCACTTAGAGACTCACTTAGTCATCTTGCCCTCCCATCATCTCTGCATTAGAGAGAGCTCAAGACTGAGGGAAGTTACGTTCTCAGGCTGGATTGTAAATGAGTGTCACTGATGAGAAGTTGATTCACCGGTGCTGCTGAGGTCTCTGCTGCTGCAGTGTGTATGTGTATGTGTGTGTGTGTGTTTGCGTGGGTTCCTGTATTTGCTTCCCATAATGCTGATTACGAGGGCCTCAAAAAACAATAGGAAGATACTTTTACTTTTTTATATATATATATATATATATTCATAAAGGCTCTATTTGGACCAGGTTTAAAGCTACAACTAGAATTAGAATTGCAGCTTTCAACCCTTACGTCGTCTTCAGGGGTTAAAAATGACCTGCCAATACATTTCACAACATAGAAAACCCTCTAAATGATCTTTTTTCAACTTGAAATTCGATGATTTTCATTTTCATACCAGAAAAACCATACACACATGCACAGAAACAACTGTAAATTTCATGCACACAAATGCAAAGGCAATGAAGACACAGTAGAAGTGCTTCAGCATTCTCTTAGGTGGTGAAGCAACAAAGCAATAAGTAGCTCTTTGTTTAAAAAATGAGGGGGATAAACCAAGGAACTCTTATGATAAAACGTTATATTATAAAGACTGTTTCATGGTGGAACAGATCAAATCAAGCCAACATGTTTCGGCCACACAGGGCCTTCATCAGGGCATGACAAAGAGAGAGATGCAACATCTCTATCATACCAAGGTTGTAATTGGTCAGATGACCATCAGCTGGTGGAGGAGCAAGCCCAGGTAAAGGGAGACACCTGCTGAGGCTGCCACAGCTGACCTAATCACACTGCAGATCA
>NW_024614672.1:0-1245 GCF_008729295.1 Plectropomus leopardus
ATTATTATTTTTTATTTTATTATTTTTTTTTTTTCTTTAATACTATTTTGACCTCCATTTTGTCTGTTGTGTTTGATTTTCGTATGTCTGTTATATTAATGAAAATACAATAAAAACTTTGAATTATAAAAAAAAAAAGTCTTGCTCATTTCTGATGTACTTGTCTCATACAACAAATTCCAGTGACATCACTTTAATCATTTTATTAGCACTGCAGCAGAGCCCTCAGTTACAGTGGAGTTTGTTCATTCTTTTGCTCCCTTGTAGCACTAAAGTGAAGAAGCAGCTCCACAGAGCTGTGCACAGTGCCCAAACAGTTTGTTAACAAGCACACAATTAATGTAAAACTGCAACCAGCTTGATTTTCACACCTGGGTTTAGAATCTGGGGTCTCTGTCATGGCAAACCTATGTTTTTCTAAACAAGCTCCCTTTACAATGACTGATGCTAGCTACAAATGGAATAAAAGGTGTGATTTCATTACTTTTAAATGCCAACAATAGACAGAGTAAAATTATACCTTTCCCTCGGTACAAGAAGTGGGCATGACTGGATGATCATATGAGGCTTCAGGGCAGGTTAGCCTAACAGCTGGGTTTGGGTTTTGACATAACTCAGTATCAATGTTTGTTGGCTCAAATAGATTCAACTGTGGGCTCACTTTTGAGGCTTAGGTTAGTAGTGTTAGAGGTGTTTCTATTGTTTCGGCCAACCCAATTTACACTTTCACCAGGCTTTAGCCCTGTAGATTCACTCTCTGCTAGGTTGAGTGTGTTCCAAATGTCTTGGTAAATGGTAAATGGACTGTACTTGTATAGCACTTTTCTAATCTTCTGACCACTCAAAGCACTTTCACACTACATATCACATTCACACACACACACACTGGTGGCTGAGGATACTGTACAAAGTGTAACTCAGTAACCATTCATAAGCATGCACACTCCAATGATGCAGCACCAGGAGCAATTTGGGGTTCAGCAGCTTGCCCAAGGATACTTCGACATGTTGACTGGAGCAGCTGGGGACCGAACCCCTGACCTTCCAATTAGAGGACGACCCACTAAGTTTTGAAAGCGTCAGATATCAGATGTCATGGTATTTACAATTTTGATTTACATTTTCCATTAGGTTGTGTAAGCAGAAAAGTCTTAAGTTATATATTCTGTTAGGTCTGCTAGGTGCTACAGCAACAACCTGTGTGTGTGTGTGTGTGTGTGTGTGTGTGTGTGTGTGTGTGTGTGT
>NW_024614673.1:0-1569 GCF_008729295.1 Plectropomus leopardus
TAGTAGAATCTCCTGAGTGGGTTCTTGTTAAAACTCTTAGAAGGTAGAAAGGTTCTGGACAGAACCCCCAGAGATGGTTCTAGTTGGAAAAATTACACCCTAAAAAAGTTTTCTGTAGAACCTCTCATAAGAGATTATGGGTGGAACCTTTCGCAGATGGTGTCAAATATGACCCTTTATGTTAGGGTCTAGGTAGATCCCTCTGAAAGGATTCGAGGCGGAACCTTAATAATGGTTGTAGGAGGAAGCAAAAAGGGTTCCCCCATGCAAGCATACCGAAGAACGCTGTATTATTGTAGCCTTCTGTCGCTGTGTAAACTGGCAATGCACGGACCCTGTGAGACGTCATGACCGCGCGTCCTGCATGCACAAGGTGTTCTTCTATGGTGTGTCATTACAGAGTTACACTGCCAGCTACTGGCCTGGTATGCACACTACAGTGTTTTTGTTTGTCTTTGCAGATCCGTGTACACAAGGTTCATTTTCACAATGTTATCATATGACGGCAGATTTTTTTGTGTGGTTTTTTTAATGTATAAGAAAGACTTTTCTGTTTTTAATAGGGCCGGTCTTGTCTAAACATGACCTAAGAGTGCACTGGGGCTAGCTGTGAGGTCAGAAGCAGAGATTTGAAGCTTTGGCCATTCTGTCAAAACACAAATAATGACGTCCAGCGGTCTTGAACTGTGTCCCCAACAAACAGCCCAGAGGCTTCATTTAAAGCCATGATGATGGCGTGTAATGGAATGTATATGGTTCATGTCAAAAGCTCTCATAACAGCAGGCAGTTTCATGTTCCTCTTATCTTCTGTAACTAAGAAGCAGAATTAGTGCTGCGGCATGAATGCTGAGAGATGGTTAATGGTTCCATGCAAGATTTAGTGTTCTTAAGGTTCTTCAAGTAGTTTACGCTGTTGGCAATTATGTCTGCATAAATCAACCTTTTCATTGCCCGGGAAAAAAAGGCACTTAGCAGATTTATGGCATCATAATCTGAGGTCTTCGTCCCCCCCTTCCTCCCCCAGGGGCCATGTAAATCGGCAATAGTTGAAAGCTGCAGGCTGCATCAGATGCTTTAGTGGAAGGGAAACCTTAAAATTGCACGCACACTCATTCACACACTATTCATACACCATTTATACACATAAAATCCAGCTGTTTTGTGGTTCTACATGTGAAAATGGGGTAAGAAAAAAACAACAGTAATGGTGAAGTGTGTGCATAAATAAACCCTTGTGCTGATTCGTGCCACACCAGCACACACGCTAGCTGGGACAATGATGCACTGTGCATTGCATGAACACAGATAACATGAAATATTTATATAACTCAGTCATACTTAATCATCATCATTCGTAGCTGCAGAGAAATCTGCTGACAGTCGTCTTTTATCGACTGCAAACAAATATTGCCAAAATAGTAGATTATAATAATATAATTCACACTTTTTTTTTCCTTTACCATTTGGATAATTTTTTCAGTTTTTGTTTCATGTTCCAACAGTTACCAACCCAGAGCAGACATACAATCTAAACATCAGAATAAATGTTGCCATTGCCTTTTCCAAAC
>NW_024614674.1:0-2280 GCF_008729295.1 Plectropomus leopardus
CCCACTGCTGGCCCCATAGCTCCCACCGCTGGCCCCATAGCTCCCACTGCCGGCCCCACAGCTCCTACAGCTATGGACAGCGTCCCGAGGAGGTGGGTCCTGAAGCCTCTGTCCCCTCTGCTGCAGCTCTCAGACCTGCGCACAATCGCTGGCGCTGCCCCCAGCGCCTCCTCCCCCGCAGACCCTTTGGTCTTAACCGCCGACAGCATCTCTGTCACTCGCAGTCAGTCATCTGTAGTTGTCTCCTCACAGTGGGGTGGCTGTACCGGGGACGTGGTGGTTCAGGCCCGGCAGTTGCCGGTATCACAGGATGGAGGGAGCACTAGTGACGAGTGGCATTTCAGCAGTCCCAGTAACCACAGCAGTCCCAGCAGCAGCTCGGGCTCCCTCTGCGGGTTCTACTCATTTGTGGATGATCCAACGAGTCCAGAGGCCGAGCTGAACGAGGCCTGGATGGTCTCGCCGCAACGGCAGGCTCAGCTGGCAACCCTGAAGGAGGAGCGAGGATTTAAACTGCAGACCTACAGCGGCAGCAGGAAGCCAGAGAGTCTGTTCACCGAGAGCAATGGAGACTCGCAGTACAGAGCGGACCTGAGCGCTGAGGAGGTCCCGCCGGAGGAGGAGCGGCAGTTGCGGCAGGAGATCATACGCAGCCAAGCACCAAAGAAGAACCCAACATTCAGAGACCAACTGAGCGCCCTGGAGGATCTGGATCTGAGCAGAGGTTTCAACGTGAGCTTCAGTCCTGTCAGACCCAGCCCCCCTGGCCCCCCCAGCCCCGCGGTGTCCAGGGATGTCGACAAGGATCAGATCAGCTTCAGCGCTGCCCGGCAACAGTTCCTGAAGATGGAGCAGGAGCGTCTGACCGCAGCCTGCAGCCCTCTGAGGTCCTCCAGGACGCTCCTGAACACGTCTCTGCAGCTGCGTCCCGACGAGTCGCCGCAGGCCAAGACGCATGACGAAACGCACACGGAGATGCTCGACGTAGACTCAGTGTTCAAATCAGCAGAAGAGGAGGTGACACTCCCACAGAGGAAGGTGACAGTGGTCCAGAAGGAGGAGTCTCTGAGCCGGCAGAGCAGCGTGTTCGATGACCTAGACTCCGGCCCGGAGGAGCCGTCTGTAGAGGTGGGCGGCGGCTACGCCAGCGACGAAGGCGTGTTCAATGCTCAGCAAGAGGACCGGAGCCACAGCTCCAGGAGCGACTACGAGACCCCAATCGAGAGGGAGATCCGGTTAGTTCAGGAGCGCGAGGAGAACCTGCGGCGCTCTCGGGGGCTGAAGCACAGTGACAGCAAAGACGAGATCGTCCAGATCAAAACCAAACGTCTGCAGACGCCGTCGCCAGCGATCAGAGCCAAAGACAAGAACCGAGTCAGCTTCATCATCCAGAGGGAGATCCAGCAGCAGGGAGGACTCAGTCCAGATCCTCCACAGGAGCTGGAGGACATGAGGAGGGAGTCAGACCAGCAAGAGGAGGACAAGAGGACAGAAGAAAGACCTCCGTCTGATGCTGAAGACATCCTGTCCCCCTGTTGTCCTCATCGCCACCCTGAAGACAGCCAGTGGTCCCTAAGCAGGACCAGTTCCTCCTCCTTCTCTGCAAGAGACCCTGAAGGACTCAGAGGTCCAGCCTCTGCCTCCTTCCACTCCTCCTCCTCGTCCCCGACTCCTCGACGTAACACGACCTCAAGCATGGCGCGGTCCTGGAGGGAGACTCTGGAGTCCACCGGCCTGCAGTCCAGAGGGAGAGGAGCACCAGACTTCATAGAGAAGGAGATCGAGGAGGCACTGAGACGGGAGCAGGAGCTAAAGGAGCTGAGGGAGTCCAGGGAGGACACCGATGGACAGCTCCTCTCTCCAGCTCCTCTTGTGGAGCAGGCAAACAAGATGGCCGTCAGCCAGTTCTACCCACCTGTGAGCACAGGTACATCCTCCTCTTTGTCCTCCTTCTCCTGCTCTCCTCATGCTCCTCCTGCTCCTCCTCCTCCTACTGCTCCTCCTCCTCCTCCTGCTCCTCCTGCTGCTCCTCCTCCTCCTGCTGCGCCTCCTCCTCCTCCTACTGCTCCTCCTCCTGCTCTTCCTGCTGCTCCTCCTACTCCTCCTGCTCCTCCTACTGCTCCTCCTCCTCCTCCTGCTCCTCCTACTGCTCCTCCTCCTCCTCCTGCTCCTCCTGCTGCTCCTCCTCCTCCTGCTGCGCCTCCTCTTCCTCCTACTGCTCCTCCTCCTGCTCCTCCTGCTGCTCCTCCTACTCCTCCTGCTCCTTCTCCTCCTCCTCCT
>NW_024614675.1:0-1199 GCF_008729295.1 Plectropomus leopardus
TAACCGCCTTTATTACATCTTAAGTGACTAAAATAATCGGTAGCAACCAATCCCAACGAAAGAAAACTCGCTCTTGAGCCAATTTAGAAACAATCTTGCTGTCACAGCTGTCATGTGTAACTGTCATTGATCTACACTGTAACGGGATATAGGTTTTCAGTTGTTTAGTCTGTATTTATCTTTCACACAATAATGACAGCGACATCCTTAATAACCTTTAATAGCGATAAATGCCGAATTACTGTCAATGAATCATAGCTACAAGCCCCGGGCGGCCAGGGAAGTGCTCCATCGGGTAGACGTGAAGACATCGCTGCTAACCGGCTAACGTTAGCCTGGCTCCATTGTTAGCCCGCCTCTTAATGACTAGCTTAATACTACCGTCCGTGTGTCTTCCACTGTTCATCTTACTTTAAGTTTCAGTCAATGTGAGAGCGAATCGGCGTTTCCAAAAGAAAAACAACCCTGGTCGTTTTTTCCCGGACACGCATCAGCTAGCCACCGTTAGCTTTAGCGCAGCTAGGTAGCAACTGACACATGGGTGATGATGACAGCGATACAGGGAAACATACTTGAGAGAAACACACTCACCCAGAACCACCTGGACACTCTGAAGATCACCTTCGAGTCATTGTGAGACTAAAGTCGATGTTATCTGAAGGAAAACGTCGTTGAAGAGAAAAATGGACTAGGTTGAATAGAAAAATGTTGTCGCAACAGAGGCAGAGTGTAAGATTGCTGTGCGTTGACAGCTCAGTGGGACAGACTGAGTACTACAGCAGCAGCGGCGAACTGGACTGAACTGGCTGTCTGATGGCAGGAAGTGACATCACGGGAGGAGATTCGCAAGGTGGAGAGCGCGCACATCACCAGACAATAGTGCTCGTGAATATTTAATTAATTTTGTTATTTTAGTATCTATCTTTCCTTCTGCAACTGAAAGCTCCCCTTTAGTAATTAAGCTTAATCAATAATAATAAAAGTGTCAACTTTTGGGAAATTATGCCACTTTTTTTTCATATATTTTGTTTTGTTTGGTTATTTATTTATTTATTTACCTATTTATGTTCTCATCTGTTTATTTGTCTGTATCATTTGTAGACTGCAGTTTCACTCGACTTTCTCATATATATATAGAGAGAGAGATACATAGATAGATAGATATTCTAATAACCTGTGTTATCTGATGTTTTATATAT
>NW_024614676.1:0-1461 GCF_008729295.1 Plectropomus leopardus
TGACAGTGGATGTGTTTGCTCTGCTGCCTCCTGGTGGCTTCACCGCGCCACGACGAGAGGCACAAACAGACCCGGAGTGAGCTCTCTTCTTTCCATACAGCACCTCTTATTATCTCTCTTCCATACAGCACCTCTCATTATCTGACTTTGAGGAAACTGGAAGCAGGCCAGAGTTTTTGGAATATTCTGCTTGATTGATCGGGGTTATCTCCAGCTGTCATCACAAACAAAGAACAAGGAACCAACTTTTCAATGCAAAATAAAAATGTACGGTAATGTGCTGAGCTCTCACAGTAACAAAAGCCAGCTTTGTTTTAACGTGCATGAAACCAAACTTCAGCGTGTAAAAGCACATGCTCCAAACAAGCCTCACTCTTTTTATGTACAAGACACCAGCAATGTATAAAAATAAAATAATAAAACCTCAAAAATTATGAAATGTATAGATCTGGTGAAATATTTTGCACAGGTCATGTTTAAAGACACAATTAGCTTCCAGGTAACTTTCAAAAAAACTCTTACTATCATGTAAGAGGTCTATTTTACTTTAAACAGCCTGGAGTGCGTTTCCAATCTCATTCTCAGCCAGCGTCTCCGCCGGCGTCCTCCCACTTTCCAACCCCAATCTCGCCTAGGGCACCAAAGTGCCTACAGCCGGCCCTGCTTGTAGCCACTTTAAAGATGTTCAAGATCAAGTTTGGTTTGAACAGGTGACAGCTGCTAACAGCACTTTCTGACCCAAACAGCTGACCAGCGGCGGATAAAAAATGTAGTGGTTTTTATTTATTTCGTTGTTGAATAAATTGATTTATTTAATTAGTTAGCAATTTAATAATTTTATTTATTCATTTGTTTATTTAGCTGCTGAATACATGTATTATTTATTTATTATAACAATAATAAACTTTATTTGTAGAGCACCTTTCAAGCAAGCAAGTGCTGTCCAAAAAAAAAAACAAAACCTAAAAACAGTAGGTCTAATTATGAAACATATGCATAAACACACACATACATGTACACACAAAGACACCCACCAACGCACACACAGTCACAAATGATTTCAATTAGAATAAATATTATTATAAATCAGGGCCGGTTGTAGGCAGGCATATATGAGGGGGCAGTCTGAAATGTGAAGGGGGCATCATATGTACACATCATGCTCCAGCACTTTTCCCCTGTGCTTATAGTAACAGTGTTTTCTTCATTGAATTGGGGTGTTAGCTATGTGTCCAACCCCAACCTAGAGAAGTGGATTGCACTTAGTCAGGCCTCTACCTTCAGACCTGTCCAGCTTGGGTGTCCCACCTGAAGACTAAGCTCCTGCTGGTATAGCTCTTAAGGTCACTGAGGCACGTAAACCCCCTGACCACAATAAAGTAGTAGTTATGCTAGCTGCTGTCTCTGATGTACTAGCAGGAGCAGGAGCAGGAGCAGGAGCAGGAGCAGGAGCAGGAGCAG
>NW_024614677.1:0-1546 GCF_008729295.1 Plectropomus leopardus
ACACACACACACACACACACACACACACAGATGTAAAGCTATTAAACAGACACAAAGACAGCGTGTTTACACTCTTCTTCATCTCTTGGTTATCAAATAGTGAACTCATTTATCAGCGCCACCTTCTGGTCAGCAGTGTGGGAGGAAAATAAAATAATTTGTCGCATTTTAAAGGTTAATTTTTTTTTTTGGCTCAATAAATTACTTCAAAATAAAGTAAAATTAATTCATTGCAGATACCTTTTGGCGATTAACTTATTTGTTATAACTCTAGATCTTATTTCATTCACGTCTAATCAGCGGAGCCCCAGAAATTTTCCTTAGGAGGGGTGAAAACCATGGGCTGGTACTCTAAAACCAAAACCAAAAGCCACGACTGAATTTCAGGAATTTGAATATGCGTTGAAGTATAAAGGCCAGTTAAAAAACTACACTAACCGCGTGTCCTCTTTAGGGTCGTGGGGGCTGGAAACAGCATGTTGCGTCACGCGCCTGTCTGATCAGGCGCGTAGCATTCTGGTTATTTGTAGGTTTTTCTTCTTGAGCAAAGGCACATTTTTTCTGTTTTCTCTGGTCATAAAGCAGCAATTTTAAAAGTATATACATCTTCCTACTGCAGAGACCGCCCTTTTTTGTTTTTTAACTTCATATTTATTAGTTTTTCAGTTAAAAAATGCACAAAGAATAAAAGGGTGCCACTGCATTCAGCTTACTGAACAACACTTTTTTTCTCTTATAGTTTGTCCATTTATGCTTTAGTCTGTAGTTTTTCCATACAGTAAAGTTCCTCTACAATGTCCATCCACTGCTCTGGATGTGGAGCGTCAGGTTTCATCCAGCTTCCAGTAACGGCCTTTTTAGAGACTCCCTAGTTTTATTTGAGGGTCTTCTTTATATCAGTAACAAATACTTCAAATACAGAGTCTTCTGTATTTCACCCACTTTGTCCTGAGCGCAATGAAAACATTTTTCTGAAGATTAAAAAATAAAATAATAATTTCCACAACATACATATCATTTACTACATCTGGTCACGTAATCATGATTTCTCTTTTTACACAGCACATCATTTGTATCAGGGTGGACGTGTCCCCCGCTTTATCACCCTCGGAGGCGGCGTTGCTTACAGTTAAAAAAACACTGTTCACTGAATGTCAGCTTGTTTTATTTATCCATACTTCAGAGCATTTTATGTTTTCATCCTCGGCAGAGAAACTGAGAGAAAAAGATGAATTTTTACATAAATCCTCAGTCCTGTGTGTGTGTGTGTGTGTGTGTGTGTCTGTGTGTGTGTGTGTTTGAGTCACTGAAGCCTTTTAAGACTGCCAAGTGTGTGTGAGTGTGTGTGAGTGTGTGGACTCACCGTCTGGCTGTCAGGGAAATCCATCTTGATCAGTTTGTGAGCACACTCTTCAAAGTCCAAACTACAGAAACAATCAATCAATAAATCAATAAAGTGCACGTCCGTAAACTGAGGTGTGTGTGTTCCTGTTTGTGTGTAATTTTATCAGTCTGTTACAGTGTTTCATCCTGTTCCCCAAACATG
>NW_024614678.1:0-3423 GCF_008729295.1 Plectropomus leopardus
ATATAATTTTAAAAAAATAATTTTATTGGTTTATGTATTGCTATTATTTATTATTATTTATTATCTTTTGTGTAGAATTTCCATTTTTAGTGCTCTCATGTATGTTTGTCTGACTTCTTTTTTACATAGTTTCTGTTAAGAAATATGTACAAAGTATTAAAACGTTTTTTACATATTTTTTGTTAAATAAAGCTGAAAAAAAGAACGATGAATGTTTGAATAAAACATATGAATACATAAAAATTTGATCCGTGATAACTGGACTCAAAATTCACACTCAAACTTATCTCTAATAATAATCTCTGCAATCGCTACTGTTGTTCTCCTCCTTAAGAGCACAAATCACTAGCAAAGTAAGACATTTAACATCTGGTGACACAGTCTTGAATTGTACAACCTAGCTTAAAGTTAAAGGTCCGGTTTGAAGTCTGAATAAAAATGATGCATTCATCTTCCTCCTCTGATCCTTTGCTTTCTGTTTTATTTTGAAGGTCACTCCTCATGTGTCATGTTTTGTTTTACTTCCTGCCTCTGTGTGTTTTCCTGCCTTTGTGATTGTCTGCCCCACCCTGATTTTTTTTTACATTTGCTCCTCATTAGTGCTGTCACCTGTCCCTCATTGACTCTTTCCTCCCCTTGTGTACTGAGTCTTTGGGTCCTTTCTAACACGACAACCCAACTCCAAGCATCCTCCACTCGGCTCCTCTTCTTGCATCTCAGTCCTTCCCACAGAGGATATGGGTGAAGGAGTCGAAGAGGAGACGCGAGGAGAGAGCAGGGGAAGCTGTGAATTGAGAAATCCCCGGTCCCACAGCGTCTGTCCGAAACAGACTGACCGGTTATTCTGCAGCTGAGCAGGAACATTTGTTCAAGTCCTACACATTTAGATGAATTTCTGCGGTCACAATGTCCAGTAGAAATATTTCACTCTGCACATATGAAGGTCTAACAGCGTGTTTTAATAGGAAGCGTCTGTGTGTCCACACTGAATAGGTGATATATACACATAAACAAACCTCTGTAGGATATCAGCTGTACGCACAAGATCATACTGGAGATGTGATCACATAAAAGATGGGTGAAAACTTTGTGCCGATGTACTATGTAGAAACACACAGTTTCAGTGTGTGCAGTTCGGGTTCAGGTCATTGAATAATGCACGTTAACGGGTCAGTCGGTGTATTAGTTCTAGTAGGGCGGCCTGACCCGCGCGTCATTTACTGAAACGTCAATTTAAAACAACAAAAGCAAAAAAGGCCAAAATTGGCCAAAATATGGCCAAAAATCATAATTGCAATTCACAATTGCAAGGCCTACCTGTATACGGTGGAGAGAGGGACTTCAAAGGCCCGGGATACCACACTATTTGACAACCCATGTGCCAGCCAGTACAACGACACAAGTATTGACATGTGGTGCACCCAGCTAGGCTCCCCTCAGGCAGCACCCGCCTCAACAAGTGCTCCATGGAGGCGTGGGTGAGGCGGTTATCTGTGAGGATGTTGCTTTCCCCATCTAGGTACACCCTCAGGACGGGTACCGAGGGAATAAGGTGCATGTATGTCGCGAGAGGATATCCGGCCTGAAACGTAAAGTAATTCGGATTGATGTGTGTTTCTGTATCAGCATTGGCTACACATATTGGCTACACATATAGCTATTGTGATCACTCTTATCTGTGGAAGTATTTGATTTGTTCTGTAGGTTTATGACCTATAATTGAGGACCTTGTACTGTATATCATATGTACTATTTAACTACATTTTCATACTCCATTATTTGTTGAAAAGTTTTCCATCACATCCCTTCACATCCTCAAGTAGTAGTAATTGTAAACTCACCTGCTGCAGGAGCACAATGTAGCGACCTTATGGCTTCCTGCTGGAGATCATGCTATATGGTCACCACAGCGCACACAGTTTCTCTCTCATGTCGATCATAGAAGTTATTCGAATGGACGATCAGATAGTGAGGATCTTCCACCTTTATAGCCATCAGGGCGCTTGGCTCATCGTTTCACTTGCATCAGCTGATCATCAGCTGAACTTGTGCGCAATGACCAGCTGGAGGTGCGTTATTGATCATGAAATTTTGCTATTGGCATTTCTGGTACATGTGTCTGAGCAACTTTATTGACAATAGCTTTTCCTGACCTAGATTCAATTACTCTTAATTCCCACAATTTATTCTCAGCACTGTTGCATCTACAGTTACATGATGGGAGTCAATGTCATGTGCCACCACCTTGTGTGTAGGACATCTTACATTTTAGGATGATCAGGGCATTAATTGTTAAAAGGTGTAACATCTGACAGGGCAGCGATGTGATTTCCTCTTCTTCATTTCACAACATAACCAATGTAGACACATTCTTCACACGTGCAGATGGTAATCGCGTCAGTGGGTGATGTTTCTTATTAACAGCAATAATGACATAGTGAGATATGTGACTGAATGACGGTGTAGCATGCTTGTGGGCAAAGAACATATACAGTCATATTGCCTACCTATCTGTCTATCTACACACACACACACACGTGTGTATACATATCTATATGTATGTGTATATGTATATATGTATACCTATATGTCCATGTGTCTGCTGCTTGTATTGACTTGATGTCATGCATGACAGATATTGTTTGGTTATGTATTGTTCTTACGTATGGCTCTTTGGACATTATTGGCCTCAGTCAGTCTGACAGCTGATCAGCTGTGCAGCATGTCATTTGTTACTGACGTCGCTTCATACTGATGTTGTGGGACCTCCTCTCTCCGTGTGTCTCCTCCTCAACTCCTTTCCTCGCAACCTCTGTGGGAGAGACAAAGATGCGAGGAAAGGAGGCGAGTGAAGGATGCTTAGAGTTAGGTTAATGTAATAAAAAGTTCCCTTTGAGTCTTCCCTGTTTCAGTGGATATCATCTGAATTTGTCCTCTGTCCTTTTTGATCCTTGTCTCATCCTCGTTTGTGCTCACTTTACTTTTGTGTTTGTTTGTTTTGTTTAGTTTTTTCCTTTGTACTTGAGTTACTTCTGCCTGCTTCATCAGATTTGTTGCCTGTCTGTTTTGGATGTCCCGTACCAGCTCACATAAAAGCTCACTTTTTTTTTGTTTATTCCAAATGCTCATCAGCTGTCAGTAATGAATTTAGCTCATGAACAAAGATGCTGATAATCCCCAATCCCAAGATATTTGTGTTTTTTGCTTTGATGGAAAATTTGCCTTTTTTTTTTTTTTTAAACGATCTGATGGAAACAAATGTTCAAGAAGTGTCACAAAAAAAAAAAAAATAAGAAACAGCATGAAGGCCACATAAAAGTAGGGGAAACAACAAATTATAATGATTTTCCAGAGTTAGAAAAAATATTTATGGCACTATAATGATTCCGGAGAATACTTGCAGTGACACAAGTTCATTAAAAT
>NW_024614679.1:0-5000 GCF_008729295.1 Plectropomus leopardus
GTGTGTAGTATAAGTAATTTTATAGTAATCTTACTCTCTTTTTTATTAAGTCAAGTTTCTTGCACTTTGCTGGACATTTCTTGCCAAGTTTCTCATTGCCCTTTTACCATGTTTTAGAAATAAATAAAATTAATTTGCTCAGGCTTTAAAGGTTTAAATGCTTATGAAGGTTGTCTGAAAACATCAAAAGTAAACTGATGTCGATCCAGGTTTCCAAAGGTTTACATTAACATGTTTACATAGTTTCCCACATTTCCAGCACAAGTATTAAGTAGATTTCCAATAGATAAATAACAAGACTTAAGATATCAACTCTAAATGAACATCATCAATCAACTTCATATAAATAACAAATTAAGGTATATTACAGAAAGCATTGTAAGTCAAATTCTTTAGTCAATCCATGAGGTTGCAAGATTCTCAGACGGTTCTCATTTAGAGTCCAAATTCCATCAATTAATATTGCTTCTGTAATGAAAGATCTCACTAAAAGCCACCTTTCGTATCCACATGATACGTCCTTGATAGGCTGCTACATGGCGTCAGGTTGAAACGCGTAATATAAGGAGAACAAAGTTCCCTGCAGGGCGGGAGGGCAGGGAAGTGGATATGTCCAAAAAAAAAATCTCTGGACTTTCATGCAGGAGACCGGAGTTTGCCTCCCATCTAAATGTACAGCATAACCACATAAGGTGTAATCCTACCATGTGCTTGTGTTGACATCGTGGTAACAACATCCTGGATGGAAGGAGCAGATACAGAAGGATACCTAAAGTATAATATATAGACATGGAACTCCACTGCAAATTAACATTTGACACTTTGGGATAAGAACGTGTCTGAAAATACTTCTTGATCTGAGTTTCTACTGCAGTTTGCAACAGACACCCTCTTGTCTGTTTACGTGTCGGCTCTCGGTTCCTGTTTGGCATGGCAGGCGGCTCTAAATACCACAAAGCCATTGAGTCTCAGTGGCCTCTTCCATGGAGAAGAAGCCTGTCAGAGGTATGAATCAGAGCTGGAGCAAATTCAGAATGCTTTGTTGTTGCAGAAGGGATGTAAGCAACATGCTATCATGGAATTCATCAAAAGAAATTACCCTTAACCCTCTGAGCCCTAAACTGTTATTACCTATTTTTGGTTTGCCTGGATTTTTTTGTTTAAAAATGCACTTTAAACCTCAGTCCCTCAATGCACAATCAATCTATATTGATACTTTCTCTTCAGGACAACCTGCAGTGATGTCACTGGAATGTAAAAATAGTTATGAGACCATAAAGACAAAAGAAAAAATAAAACGGAAATTGAATTGTACAGATCTCTAGTCATAAATCACACAAAAGCATTATGTACAAGTTTTTTGCTGTAGAAAAGCTTTCTCCTAAGTTTTGGGAATCAGAAAGTGAAAAAATAAACATTATAACTATTATAGTTCAAAAATGGACACACTTTTCCAAAAAAATTCCCATCGTTTTTTTTTTTTTGTAAAGCCCATTATCTGTGCCATTTTGCAAAGCAGCTCCTCTCTGTGATCCTCTCTATGTCCACATGAGGCCCTGCTGCCTATTACACTGTCTCCTGATTTTCCCTAGTCTTATTATTGTTATTATTATATTTATTATTACAATTTTCTGAGCTACCAGCGTTTATTCCAATGCAGGAGGTGCTGCCAATAACACAGAGCAATAGATACAGTAGGATTAGGCCAGTCACAGTGCAGTTTGCTTCCGATGACGTGTGGCAATGTAAGCGGATACAAAGCATTGGATCGTCTTCCGATTGGTGGACAAGACCAAAACAAACCTCTGACCTCTCTCCAAAGCAACCATGGGAAACCAATATGCAGTTTAACATCAATGCTAATGTACCTTTATCATCGAAATATGGATAAATTTGCATCACAAAACATCTGCGGTTATTTAGAAAGTTGAAATTTTTCAGCCTGAGCGAGAAATTTGCTCTGTTGTGAAAGCCCATCAGTTATGAGATCTGACTTTGACTCTCCTGAAGTTAGAATACCAAGAATAACAACTGGAGGACAAACTTATTGTCGCTGTCTGTGGGCACCTGCAGCTGTGCAACCTAATTTCAGTGCTCTGCAGAGACAGAAAAAAAAGCCGACATTTAGACCTTGATTCAGCAGGAAGATTTGGGTTATTCCTGTCCTTCACAAATCAGTGTGGAGCATGACTTAGGTTTTTACAAAGGCTTTCCATCTCACTGCCTCACTGTCTCACTTCAGCTCTTCAACAGTTCCAGTCTGAGGACTCTGCTTTCAGAATATGGGAGAAAGAGTTCTCTACACTTATTGATTGGTCTCTTTTCAACTGTGAAAACAACATGGATTCTTGGCGAGACCATCTGAAATCCTTAGGAAGGAGAATGCTACAAGATAGAAATAAGTGTTTTGACCAACACTGTTTAAAGTCACCCTTTGTATATAAACAGAAGTCTGCTCAGCCAAAATAACACTACTACAGCAAATTCCTTTTGATGGATAATCACTGTGAACTTTTACCAACTATCATTCCAATACACCAAAACTAACATGTCAAGGAAAGCAGAGAAATTGAGATCTTATAAGCCACGAGTTAATTAAGGTTATATATAGAAATTAAACAAATAAAGAAATAAAAAAATAATAATAATATTCCATCAGCCTTGGGCAGATCACACATTACTGAACAATATTCTCTCAATACTTGATTCGCTGTGTCAAAACATAGATGTATACATACTTGACATGCAATTTTACCTCTTAGTGCAGGCAAACAGTCCTCAAAACATATACATACATACACATAAACAACTCTTCTTAGGCTTCATTAATCCTTTAAATGAAGAATAACATTTAAGACATGCATCAAAAAGGGTTGTTTTGGCAATCAAGACAGAAAAAAAGGTAAAAAATAGTCATTGCCTTCATAATCTTGGTAATATAATTACAATGGAAAAAAAAAATAAAAATTGATATTTTCATTTCCATTGGGATGTTGTTATAGAACCAAGTCATAGAACGAGTCATTGAACGAGAAGAAGAGGGCCTTCAGAGATGGCAACAGGGAGGAGGTCAGAACAGTACAGAGATGCCTGAAGGTCAGGATCAGAAAAGCTAAGGAGGAGTACAGGAGGAAGCTGGAGTCGAGGCTTCAGCAGAACAACACCAGAGAGGTCTGGAGAGGGATGAGGACCATCACTGGTTTCAGGTCAGATGGCAACAGAAGAGTTGAAGGCAACGTGGACAGGGCCAATGAACTCAGCCTGTTTTTCAACAGATTTGACACGGTGCACATGCTGACACCCCTATCAACACCACTGCTGGCTGCCCACTCTCCTCCCCTCCCCCTCCTGAGAGCCATCTTCACACCTCCTCCCGTGGTCTCCAGACACACTTCACCCTACATCAGAGAGACTCGACCCCTCCCCCCTGCTGGTCACTGCTACAGTGAACATCACAGCTAACGATGTGAGGAGACAGCTGGCGGGACTCCATTCAGGCAAGGCTGCAGGTCCTGATGGTGTGAGCCCCAGGGTGCTTAAAACTTGTGCCACCCAGCTCTGTGGACTACTCCATCATGTCTTCAGCATGCCTGAGTCTGAAGAGGGTCCCTGTGCTGTGGAAGACGTTCTGCCTCGTTCCTGTGCCGAAGACACCGCGTCCATGTGGCTCCAAGGACTACAGACCTGTGGCGCTGACCTCCTACATCATGAAGACCCTGGAGAGACTTGCAGCTCTGGGCCCTGGTCAAACCACACTTGGATCCTCTACAGTTCGCCTACCAGCCCTAACTCGGAGATCATCTTCCTGCTCAACCGTGTCTACACCCACCTAGACCAGCCGGTGAGCACTGTGAGAGTCACGTTTTTTGACTTCTCCAGTGCATTCAACACCATCCGTCCGGCGATCACTGGCGATCACTTGGTTTCCTGGATTGTGGACTATCTGACTGGCAGACTGGAGTTTGTGCACCTGCGACACAGTGTGTCAGACAGATTGGTCAGCAACACCGGGGTTCCACAGGGGACTGTCCTCTCTCCCTTCCTCTTCACCCGTCTACACCACGGACTTCAGCGACTGCACTGAGACCTGTCATCTCCAAAGGTTCTCGGATGACTCTGCGGTGGTTGGATGTATCAGCGGGGGTGATAAGGCTGAGTACAGGGCTGTTGTGGACAACTTTGTCACATGGTGTGAGCTGAATCACCTTCAGCTCAATGTGACAAAGACCAAGGAACTGGCTGTGGACCTGAGGAGGACCAAGGTGCCAGTGACCCCTGTTTCCATCCAGGGGGTCAGTGTGGACATTGTTGAGGACTACAAATATCTTGGCGTATACATTGACAATAAACTGGACTGGACTAAGAACACTGACGCCCTCTACAGGAAGGGCCAGAGTCGCCTCTATTTATTTGAGGCGGCTGAGGTCCTTCAACATTTGCAGGACTACGCTCAGGATGTTTTATGAGTCTGTGGTTGCCAGTGCTATCTTGTATGCGGTGGTGTGCTGGGGCAGCAGGCTGAGGGTAGCGGACACCAACAGACTGAACAGACTGATCCGTAAAGCCAGTGACATTGTGGGAGTGAAGCTGGACTCTTTGACGGAGGTGTCTGAGAGGAGGATGCTGTCCAAGCTGCGTGTCATCTTGGACAATGTGTCCCACCCACTCCACGACGGGCTGGTCAGCTAAAGGAGTACATTCAGCACACGGCTGATAACACCAAAATGCACCACAGAGCGCCACAGGAAATCATTCCTGCCTGTGGCCATCAGACTGTACAACTCCTCACTCTGAATGTAAGACACTCAATTAGTCTATAGGTCAATTAGTCTACTCTGGACTCTATAATGTACAATAATTACTCTGATGTGCAATAATCCAGTGCAATGAGTATATCCATGTGAAATATGCTATATTCAAATGTTGTTAATCTGTTGTTTTATTTTTATCACACGGTAGTAACAAGAACAAATGTACATTTATATTATACTTTAGTGTTT
>NW_024614680.1:0-2327 GCF_008729295.1 Plectropomus leopardus
TTTAGCAACTCAGAGAGAAAGACCTTTTTCGATGGCCGTTAACAAGAGTACACTTGTGGATACTTTTCGGAAAAGTTCCAGCACATAGATCCAGTGAGCGTGCAGCACAGAAATCGGGGAGGTTTGGGGGCTACATCTGTTCAGCCACACTCTTCTCAGCACATTTCGGGTGTGCGATGGCCGGCAGCCAGCAGAAACCATAGCAGCACCTGGTCTGGCAATCAGCGCTTACTGCTGTAAACAAGCAGCTGCAGCCAAAAAACAACAGGCGCGGCGGAGCGCTAATGGGCTCACGTTAAAGGTGGCGATGGCGTGCTATCAGACGCTTTTTTTTACCCGAAAGGCATCAGCTTCCAACAACATCCAAATACACAACTCAGGGTTCACAACTATGACAACCAGCAAGTCATAATAACTCTATTTCCTGCCCTTGTCTGAAAAAAACACCAGCAGAATCCCATAATAACTTCATTTCCATAATGAAAGAGTTTTACGGTGGTGCTGGGAGGACCACAGCAGGCATCACGCCTTTTGTCTCCGCACCAGGAACGGCGTCTCCTCTGCTGCGTTTTCTCCTGCTCCAGTTTTTTTTTTAATGCGAAGGCAGTAAAAAGCGTGATTAACGTTTTATACCGAGGCGGGTTAAGGACACAGAGGCAGGCAGGCGCGCTGAAGGACACCGTCTCCCTGCAGAGACGAGTTCAAAGGGATAAGCGGTGATAAATCTTTGCACGTAACGGGCGGAAATTTAACTGCTAAACTGCTTTTATTCATTTATTATTCAATTATTAAATTGTTATTAACCGTAGAGGGTCAGCAAAGTGGAGAGTGGATAAAAGAAAGGAAAAGAGAACAAATTAGAATAAGATAAAATTAAATGAAAGAAAACAAAATAGAATAAGATCAAGTTAAATGAAAGAAAACAAAATAGAATAAAATCAAATTAAATGAAAGAAAAACAAAAAAGAATAAGATAAAATTAAATGAAATAAAACAAAATAGAAAAAAATAAGATAAAACTAGAACAAACTAACTAATAAACTAAAATAAGATAAATAAAATAAAATAGAAAAAAAGACACCAAAATGTTTTATTTTAGTTTATTTTTTGCATTGTTTGTGTAATGATAATTATCAGAAAATAGTAAAAAAAAAAGAAAAAATGGTAAAAATTACTTAAATTTCAGTTCTTTAACATGATTTAAAATATATTATTATAATACCGATACATTTCGTTTTCTGAAAATTTTCCCCCCCCCCCCCCAAAAAAATCTAAATTGACTCTGCAAAAGAAAAAATAACCCCAAAAATTAAAATAAATTATTTTCCAAAATCAAAAAAACATTCTAAAAGACACAAAAATGTCCATTTTTACAAGTGTATTTACTTCCATTCATTTATTTATTTTATTCATTTATTTATTTAGGCATTTTTTGTATTTATTGTAAAGAAAATTACCAGAAAAATAGTTTTTTTTTTAAAGAAAAAAAACAGAGAAAGGATGATTTTAAATATATAACTATAATACCTATACATTTGATTTTCTGAAAATTAGTTAAAAAAAGAAATTACTTAAAAAATAAATATAAATAAATAGGAGTTTGTTGAGTTCAGTAATTTAAAATAAATTTTTTTTAAAATATATGGTGTTTAACCCTGTAATGTTAGAACAACAGATGCTTGATTACTGCAACTCCTCCACAGAGGGACGGAGTGAGACTGTGCATCTAAGAAGCGAGCGGTCAGCACATCGTGCGTGATAGATGAGCAGCAGAGGGACTGAGTATTCCCCGTTAACTGCTGCTCTTTATTCTGCACACGGCGCTGTTTTTTTTTTTTTTTTTTTTGCATTTTATTGTGAAAAGCTGCAAGTTGGGGAAGTGCTGGAGCTGGCTACCTCACTAGTTCACACCCTGAAGCTTGTGGGGAATCACATTAGCATCAAATTAGCATTAGAAATCATATTTGCAGCACTTTCTGTCCCCTGCAAAAGGCGGGAAAGTGTCTCTTTATGTCCTTATGTTAGTAAAGCGTGAGATTAACAAGCAGGAGAAAGCATTGGGGTTAAAAAAAAAACAAAAAAGGAGAATTTGTGTGATGGTCAATTAGTCCAATTAATATAATTTTTAAACAAAAAATAATTCAAATATTCCAAAAAATTAAAAAAATAAAACTGAAAATTCTGAGTAAATTAGCAAAAAAAAGAATGGGGGAAAAAACAGAGAAATGGTGACATGACCTTTAGTGAAAGTTTGAAAAATGAAATAAAAAAAAAATAAAAATAAAAATAAAAAAATATAAAATGAAAAATAAAATTACATAAAATTG
>NW_024614681.1:0-3814 GCF_008729295.1 Plectropomus leopardus
CTCCAACAACATGCAAATCTACAATCTTTTTTTTTCAATAACATAAATGATAAGGACAATTGTAGGTGTGCCGGAAACAGTCAATAACATAGTGAATAAAGGGAGCAGCAATTTATAGTTGAGTGATACAACATCTTATTATATACGATCTTTGACAACAGTGAGACGAGGGGACGTCGCTTTGCCGATTTTAGCCGACTTTTGCCGAAGTGTGCCGCCGCCGGTGTCGGAGCTGCTCGTCTCTATAAACAGGCTTCTCCCAATGCAGTTTTCCACCCGCTCTTTGTCCGCCACCGGCTCACTGACGACGCGTTTCCTTTTTAAGATGATGTCGGACACAATTATACCTTCTTTAATCATTTCTCGTGATGTCGGCAGGCAGAAACATGGACTAAAAAGCTACGTTGAACCCGAGCGACGGTAGGAGAGGAGTGTAGCATCACCTCACCTCAAAGTGGCGGAGGGCTAGCTGTGCTCAGGACTAACAGGAGTCCGGTGTCCTTGCGTGTGTCAAAGACAGCACTGGTGTTTAAGGGAGGCTACAACACTTGTCCGGGACAGAAATGTCTTTTTTCGTAACAGACAAAGGAGACTGGCATCGAGGCGCAGAGGAGACACGGTGAATGCGGTGAAAGTAGTCCGTCTCCCCTCTCACCCCGCAATGTTTTGGATGTTTGGAAGAGACAACGGGCTGTAGGATTTTGGCTCACATTTGGCAACATTTTAAAAAGGTGAGTAACAGTATGAGTCTGGTTTTGAAGTCGTGCAGACGTTGTTACAGCAGCTGTGTGTGAGGACAGTGTTTGGGGCAGGTGCGAGTCTTGTAGGACCCGTTTGGCCCAGCTGCTTCCCCGCTTACATTTGTGATTTTATTCTCCTCACAGTGCCCACTGCTCTGTTTTATTGTGTCAGTACTTCCACAGAGGCCAGCCAGCCCCCGTGTGTTACATTCCCTACACGTCCTTTTCCCCCCTCGTGTAAAAGCTCTTATGTAACCCTGTGGGATTCCTTTTTTTTTGCAAGACTTCCTGGCCCTGTGTAAGGAAAACACGGCAACACAGGCTGCTGGAGGAGCACCATGTGCAGGGACAGAGAGGAGGCTGCTGAGGAAAGCACAGGCTGTTCACATTCCTGCCCTCAACTGGGAGCACACACAGAGCAGCCTGTAATACAGAGAGGGAAGGGCTCCCTCCTTTCCCAAAACACCCATCATTTCAGGTTTTTTTTTATACATCCATCTGTTTGGATTATAACCCACAACCTTTTTAAACTTTTACTTTTATTTATAACATTTTTCTGTGGCCCCATGCGCCCACAGAGGTTACTGACCTCTATTTTTCTGACAACAAATAGCCTCTTGACTGGAGTTTCTTCTCTGTGTTGTATTTACATTTTTGGGAGAGATAAATGACAAGTTAGAAAGAAAAACGAACACTTTAACATAAACAGTACTAGGGGTTGCCAGATTATGGGCTTGGCCAATTATCGGCCAATATTTGGCATTTTGTGATTATCTGTAACAGCATTTTATTTTAATGATAGCCAATATGATTAAATAATTAAAAAGTGGAGGGAAGGCAGTGTGCAATACATGCAAAGAAAGTATCAGCATAGGAGGAACCTTAACTCTTTAAAACCACAGGGAGCTGTTTTTATTCATTCATTTTTTGTTGAAATTTAACTGAACTTGCAGGGAACATGCTGTATATGATGTTGAAAGGTTCAGTTTTGATTGAACATTTGCTAAAGGCATTTAAAACTAAGTTGTGTGTTGGAGTTTGTTATATTCCAAATTCTACATTTTGACAAATATTTTCATTTTTATTGTAAATGCATATCAGTTCCAAATATCAGTTATGGGTCTCATTAAGCACTAATAATTGTTATTGGCTCTGAAAATCCAGAATCAGTTGACCCCTATTTCTCATACCCATTTTATCCTTTTATATGTTTCAAAAAGTGATTCCAGACCTGATAAAATTCCCCTTTGTTATCAATGAACCCAGCTATCATCCATTCAAAAGAAGCATTATCAGTCATCAGCGTCACCCTGTCATTCATTTCTGGTCAAGTATGACTCTTCTGGTGGCGAAGAACAATTCTGGCTGCAGTGATGAAGCCTCTAAGTGGCAAACCAAATTCTGGTTAGATATTCTTGGTGGTGAGTCTGACTCATCTCCCAATAGACAAATTTGGGGTTATTCTTTGAAAGATTTTTGAAGTCAGTCACCCAATTTTACAGTAAATCCTTTCCAGAAAGGAAAAACTATGTTGGGTGTCTTCACATGACAAAGCATAAAATAAGCTTTCTGTTAGGCCTATAACCAATACCTAGTGATTTATAAACAGTGAAAAGGAAAAGTAATACAACTAATAATACTTTTCATTAACTATTAATTGTTTGGTCTGTAAAATGTCCTTTCTCTTTCTCTGTAGTTCTGCTGACATTCAGAAAACATATGGTCATCATTTCCCACATGATTGTCAGTGCAGAGATTCATTTCACTCTAACATAAGGCAAAGAAAATTAGCTAATCCACACGTTTGAGAGGCTAAACCCAGGACATTTTTGGTATTTTTGTTTGATTTAAATAGGGTGGGAATCACCAGAGGCCCCATGATATGCTAATATCACAATACCTATGTCAAGATACAATAATATTGCTATTTTAAACATGTGACAATATGCTGAGTATTGCAAAACATATACTAGGATTTATATCCTTTTTTAAATTACAAATTATGTCTCCAAAGGAAAACTTTGTCAACATCTGTTTTATATACAAGTATTTAATCTGCTCATCTTACTGTAATAATTTTATTGCAGAAAAACATATGTAGTGGACAGTAAAAGCCATTACTTTGATTATTCTAGTTACCAACAATTTAATATGTATTTGTAATATTTATCATTGATAAACTTGGTGTGCTATATTGATACGATATTACCACGCAAAAATTCTACGATCTGATACAATATCCATGCTGTATCCATTTTTCCTTCATCCCTCATTGTTAAATGATTAATAGATCTAAATAGGTACTGATTATTTTTCTGATCGGCTATCTAAATATTGACCAATCATTTCAGATCTCTTATCTATTTGGAATTGGATCACTTTTGTAGAGGATCTGTTTATAAGTGTGCAGGTATGATCTCATAATCCTGTTACCAAATTTACTCTCAGTGCATAGAAAGCATTGAAGTTCAGTAGGAATCTGTGGACAGATATTTGCTCGTCCTTAAAAATAGTGTCGTCCCTCTGTGAAATTACTCGGTGTGTCTCTCTCTGGAACTCGTAGACAAAATGCAGCGTTACTGTGAACTTTCACATTAGTGTAACTACGCAACACGTGGTCCAGCAGGAGATACCACACAGGTGGTACATGTGCTGAACACACACCTAGTGCACACAATGCCAGGACCCTGAAATAGGAGCAGCTAAATGGAATTCAGCTGTCAATTATTTATGTATTCACACCTGCTTTTCCGACTGTGACATGTCAGAACGTCTCTTGCTGTCTCTTTAACCCTTTGAAACCTGGATCGACAGGTTTTTATGCGCTGCATTAACACACCTTTCACAAGCATTTAATCTTCCGAAACGTGAGCAAATTGGTTTGTTTTCTTTCAAAAAAATGGGAGAAAGGGAAATCAGCAATTTGACAAGAAGTGTCCCGCAAAATGCAAGAAATTTGTAAAAACTTGAAAAATAAGAAAGAGGGAGAGAGAATTATTCATTTTTTTAAACTAGGGGAATATATAAAGTTATAATAATCAATAATAATAATTATACATTTCATTTTATGTTAC
>NW_024614682.1:0-2529 GCF_008729295.1 Plectropomus leopardus
AAATATTATGTATTTTTAATAATTGTTAGCACAATTTAGAGGCAATTCTTTTTTTTAAATCCTTTTTGTTAGTATTTTGCTTTTTGTTGGTTGATATTTTGGTTGGTGTTTTGTTTGTTTGGTTGGTTGTTTGGTTGGTTGGTTGTTACTAGTTAATTTGTTTGTTGTTGTTTGTATGTTTGTTTGTGGTTTGTTGTCAACTTCTGGGCCCTTTTCTTCTTAAATTGCTCATTGCCTTCTTCCCAAAGTTGCCAAAGAAACCAAGCCAATTTGTCTAGGTTTTTAAAGGGCTAATATTCAGTTACACACTTGATTTTGGTCTGACAGTACAGTAACAACTAAAATTAAAAGATATTACTAACTGCGGCTGTTGAACAGGTTTTGGGGCAGCTGTGCTCAGACTGTGCATTAGATTCCTTCCATACTTATACTTAGGATTTTATTAACATCCGGGAAAATGTGCATTCTTTGCTTGTGAGCACTTCAATCAGCAAAAGACTTCCAGTGAACATCTATAACACAACAAAGATGTGACAGAGCCACAGCACAACAGTCACGCCTGGTGGACATCAAGTATGGAGATTTCAGAGAGGAAAAAGGGAAATATGACAATTACATTATTCAATACATTCATCTGTCCTTGAATTTTGCTGTGATAAACAGCAAAGACCTTGCGTACACATGCGTGGACATCACATTTTGGGTTATATTACTATAGTAGTTAATTCTGCTTACTTGGGGCCTTATGGCCACGTATGTGACTACTTACACTACCACCCAATGGTGACAGAAGAGTACTACACACTACCGGAAAAATGGCGATGAGCACGAGAAAAGGTTCTGCCAGTCACTCCAAAACAAAACATCGACAAGGTAAGAAGTCCAATCATATTTCATGTCTTATTCTTGTTTAGATATGCATATAAGCATTGTAGGTTTGCCATGGCATGCAAATTTGACAAAAATTAATAAAAATAACGATCTAGTATGATGCTAAACATGATGTACACGTATGTGTACAAAGGGACTTAGCTTATTTAAAAATGCTAATCCATTAGCAAAAATGTGCCCAGGAATAGCAGCTATAAATAGGCTTATAGCTAATTCCAGTGCAGCTAAAAAACTGTACATTGTCCCAGTGAAATAAATAAGCAAATAAATACATATATACATAAATTACATGGATTTGTATTTGATTTTTTCATGATTTTATTTTCAGAGCGTTTTTCTGTGGAACGAGCACTGGAGCTAATCTGGCTACTTGATGGAGACAAGTCAGATTTGGATAATTTGTCTGACAACAATGACGCCGTCCTGGATGCTGATTATCATCCCCCACCACAGGTTCAAAGCAGCAGTGAGGATGACAGTAGTGGTGAAGAAGACCCCATTCCTACTGAGCACAGCAGGGGACGTAAACGTCTCTGTTGTGAAAATAATGGTTAGCACAGACCCAGTGGATATTAGTTTATTTTAGGCAGTTGGGGCTTCAAGGCTAGGTGAAGGATTGGGAGGAAACAATATAGACACAGCAGCATTCAATGTTTGTAGCAGTGTGCTAATTTACTTCACTTGTTGACAGATTCAGGGACAGGGACAGGGAAAGGCACAGGTTCAGACTATGACGCCAGATCCCACACTCCCAGACATCGCCGTCAAACACAACGGATTGAACCTGATGACTCAAATAATGGCCCAGAAGAGCCAACACCAGGACCAAGCCCTCAGGGACAAAAAGGTAATTGTTTTTATTTTGGCACACCTTGAAGATAAATCTTCAAATTTCTTAGAAACGTCCACTCAGATTTAACTTTGTTATGCACCAATACACCTCAGTGAATTGCCTGTATGGGTAAATGTGTAACTTTCTTTGCACTAAGTGCTATTTTTATTCTGATTCTGATCATGCAGGACGTGGAATGCGCTGGAGGGCTACTCCATTGACGCCAAACCTTACCGAGTTTGAACATGAGGACGATACTGAGCAGGACAGACATGGCTGGACCCCACTAAACTATTTTGATCAGTACATAGACAAAGATTTGATCAAAATTATTTCAGATTGCTCTAATGCCGTCACTAGCCAGGAGTGGGGACCCACTCAACACATCAGTAGATGAGGTTTACCATTATTTTGGTGCCTGTATTTTGATGTCCTGCGTCAGATACCCAAAAATCAGGATGTACTGGTCCAAAGCCTTGAGATTCACTGCCATCACTGACAGATTCACGCACGACAGATTCTTCAGACTGAGGCAATCATTAAAAGTGCTAATTGATGATGATGTGCCAGAAGACCTGAGGAGGAGTGACAAATTCTGGAAGGTGAGGCCTTTTCTGGATCGGATTCTGCAAGGCTGCAGGTCTCAGACTCGACCTGAATGCGTATCGATCAATGAGCAGATGATACCTTTCACAGAAGCCTGTCCATGTAGACAATATCTGCCAATGGAGCCAAACCCAGTTGGCATAAAGAACTTTGTTTGTGCTACAGCAGATGGCATTGTGCTGGACCTTGATCTGTATCAA
>NW_024614683.1:0-1385 GCF_008729295.1 Plectropomus leopardus
CACACCTCTCTGTCCACACCTGTCTGTCTGTCCACACCTGTCTGTCTTTGCACACCTGTCCGCTCACACCTGTCTGTCCACATCTGTCCGTCCTCTCCGTGTCTCTCAGTGTTTCTGGTTGAGCGGACCCCGGAGGAAGATGACGGCGGCGGCGATGTTTTGGGAGCGTGTCTGGCAGGATGTCAAACTGCTCTGTGCTGCTGCTGCCTCTACGACCTGCTGAGCTAAAACCTACGATGACCTCTGACCTCTGCTGACCTCTGACCTATGGCCCTCACCACCACTGAATCTCCTCTTTCCCATAATGCACCAGGGCTGCACCTCACCCTCACCTTTGACCATCAAAGTCTGAACTGGACATCGCTGTGTCCAAGTGGACATTTGTGTCAAAATTAAGGAAACTGCCTGAAAGCTTTAAGATTTCTTTTCACATGAATAGGACAGATGTGGTCACAGCAACCTTTGACCTTTGACCACTAAAATCTTATCAGTTCATCGCTGTGTCCGAATGGATGTTTGTGCCAGGTTTAAAGAAATTCCCTTCAGGTGTTCATGAGCTACTGCACTCAAAAGAATGAGAAGTCGAAGTCCAAGTGACCTTCAATCACCAACTTCTGATCAAGTTCATAATAAAGTCTGAATGGATGTTTGTGCCAAATTTTACAAAACTGCATCATGGCCTTCTTAATATATCGCACTGAGAAAAATGAGACAGATGAGCTCACAGTGACCTTTGGCCAACAAATTATAATTCATTTACTGCTGAGTGAAAGTGGATGTTTGTGCCAAATTTGAAAAAAAAAACAAACAAAAAACAACAACATAAAAACGTGTGTTTTAATTTTGACTAAAAAGCTGTTTTTACAGTCTTAACTTTGACCCTTCGAGTGCTCGGCGCCCCGTGACTGTTTTCATGTGTAAACGTGTTTGTTTGTTTTTCTGGCCAATAACAAGCTTCATGAAAGCGATGAAGAGCTGGTTCATCTTCTTCTTCTTCACCTTCTTCAGAATCTCAATCTGATCCCGAATGTCCGCAGAAACGTCCGGCACATGAATTATATCGTCGTTAAAATAAGAAATTATTATCAAATAAATAATTATTTCACTGGAGCAAAATATTTGTTATTATGAACAGAAGCACAAATAATAATCTTTGTTTCTTGGTTTTCTGTCACGACTTTAATACTGAAATAATTTGACTTCGTCTCTGTGAAGCGTTTGTTTATTAAATATATTTATTTAGAGTCACACAATGATTTCCTGATGATCTCACCTCAAAGCGTTTCTGTTAATGAAGCAGTTTTAACAACAAGCTGAAATCACCACACAGACAGGGACAGGGACAGACAGAGACAGAGGGACAGACAGAGACAGAGGGAGAGAGA
>NW_024614684.1:0-1089 GCF_008729295.1 Plectropomus leopardus
GTTGTGTGGAGAACTCTCTGGAAAAAAAGAAGATTTTAAGCCATCATGTAGGGATATATGATATATTAGTTACAGAAATGATAACTAAACAGTTAAATTAATAAATACTGCTTTATTTTAGCATCTCTACTAACATTTTTAAAGGCAGGTTGGAGAAATTTGGACACTTCAGTATTTTTAGAACCCTGGTTCTGGTCCTTGCTCCACCATTTCATTTCATGGATAAAATATATTCGAGTATGTATTTAACTATCAATTTGCAATATATATATATATATCTTTTGAGACACATTTCCCAAAATGAAGACTCACATATTTAGTGTCTTTAAACTTTGTGATCTCCCCTAGAATTAAAAGTTTGTGCATTGTTTGAACAATGTTTGGTCAAATTAATAAATACAAGTTTTTCACGGAAAGGTGAGACACTTAGAAACTGAACATACTCACTTACTTTTCCAAATTCTACTCATTTGATGTATTATTTAAAATATACATTTTGGATGTGTGTATGTGTGTTACGATCGTCCTCGTTCCCAGACGTCTATTACGACCATAAAGTGAAACCTCGCGTCTCCCTCGCGCTCGTTCTCGAGTTTTCAGAGTTATTGATAAACCTTTGTCAATCTGGAGCTGAGCATGAGAAGCCCCAGCAAATAATAAAAACATATATTTTGGATGTGAACGTGTGTTTGCTTATTAGTTCGTTAGTTTTTGTCTTGTGTACTTCAGGAAACATATTGAGGCGAAGGAGATTTGGAGAGAAATGATAAAAACCAAACACGTAATCTAGAAATGTGATCTCTTTTTTGATTTTCATTCGAACCACTTTAGGCCCGCGGATTTTTCAAAACAGCACTTTTTATTTTAAAAGAGAAATGGCTCACAGCGCCGTTTGCACGAAGTAGGCCTCTAGAGGTGCACACTACAATGTGAAACTCTAAAAATCAAGCCCTCCCACCGCGGACCGCGCATGTCCAGCAGGTGAACGCAGGAAGCGTGATGGGCCTTCAGATTTGAGCAAAACAATTGGATTATTGTTACAGAAAGAGGAGCAGGAGGCCAAAAAACTGCCAGTAAGTGTGATTTTGC
>NW_024614685.1:0-1224 GCF_008729295.1 Plectropomus leopardus
TTATTATTATTGTTATTACTTGTCTCCAACGATGCCCAGGTTGATGGTGGGATATCCGTGTTCCTGGATGGTGGACAGCAGAGTGGAGCGGTTGGAGTCGCGGATTTTCCCTGGGTGGAGGTCATCCTCTGGATTCAACAGCTACACACAAACACACACACAAACAAAGATGATTCGGTAACAAACCCCAAACTCTAAATTCATACATCAAAAGTTGAGTCTGTGTGTATTTCTATCTGTTGGTGTGTTTTTTACCTCGTTTCCAGTGGACATAACGGCCACCACGGGGAACTTGTGCACGCTGACCTCTGTCACTCCCACTGTAGCCAGCAGGCCGATTTCTGATGGGCCCATGTGTGTCCCTTTGGCCAACACACACTCCCCTCGCCTGATGTCATGACCGATTGGCCTGTGCACGCACACACACACACACACACACACACGCAAACACGTCATGATCAAAGTTAGTTAGTGGATTTCTAAGGCAGCTCTGATAGTAGCCTCAACTTAATTCCTTTTTACCTGATGTCCTGTCCGGGGCGGGCCTGGACCATGATCCTCACCTCCAGCTCCTCTGTGCCCTGAAATAAGTACGACTGTCAGTGTCACCACACCTGCTGACAGAACACAGGCTATCCACACACACTGCTGCCCATTAGCCCATTAGCATGCACAAAACATTCACAAACTAGACAGGGGATGCAGTTTTAGCAAGACAGCTGATAGACTTGCATAACCAGCAGCTGGAGAGCTGCAAATGCTCCGGTCAGACTTGGACCGGCAGTAAGAGAGCTGCTGGCACTCTGGTTGGTGCTTTGACTAAGCAGCTGGCTAAAGTTTGCATCCTCACCACTGATGCTAGTTTCATGTTGTGTGCGTCTAAAAAAAAATGTGGATATCTTTGCCTCCTTCATCTGTCTTTGTCAGGTGACATTACACTCGCAAAAGCTGCTCTGCTTTACAATACACTTAATGTACCACATGTACAATCTCTCCTCTGCTCTATTCTGACTGTGGGTGTGTGCGTACGTGTGTGTGTGTGTGTGAGCAGGGGAGAACTGACAGCAACGCAGTAGAGACTGAAACATAAATTAGACAATTAGTCATACGTGGTCTAGACCTGTTCTATATGAGAAGAGACCTGGGATGACTTCTGTTGTGATTTGAAATAACATCAAATAAAATAGAGAAAAATAAAATAAAATAAAATAGTGGGGGATTGCC
>NW_024614686.1:0-1008 GCF_008729295.1 Plectropomus leopardus
TTGACCTGTGTCGTCATTTGCTATCCTCAACATTAACATTTTAGTTCTAAATTTATCACAAGTCGTGCAAAACGGACGTCACATAAATGTGGGAAAATATGCATTCAGATATTGGTGTCAGAAATATGAACGTTTTGATTATAACTTTTCTTTGGCTCAATGACACGGTGTCCCAACTAACACTGTTAGTTTTAGAGTTCACAGGAAAAAAATAAATAATCAATTAAATAATTTAAAGAGTCTGCACTTTTGTCCGAAGAATAAGAAGTTATCTTATGTCACACCGCTGCCACAACTTCAACAATGTTACAGAATTATTTTTTTAAAATGACATGATTATCTCGTCTACAGCCTTTCTTGTTCTTCTCTTAATTTTGTCATGAAACCATGGCAGAAAATATTCAATAAACTTTTTTTGTGACAAAAACGAGACCACTGAAGAACACAACGCACCTGCACATAAATGTTTTCTTCTACAGAGCGATGAGTATAAAACAAGAAGACGATGGGCGAGCGCACGAACATGAACCGACAGCGTTTATAAACTCAGTAGAGTCCGCCATCGCTGTTTGTCTGAAACGTAATGCGCATGTATGAATTGCGGCCATGATGTCACCGTTCCCACAGTATCTGCGCGTTGCCAGTTTGAAATGCGACAAAAGAAAAAATTACACTCTGGAACCTGGTTTGAAATGTTAGTATTTTTAGGCCCCCAAAATACTGTTTTTGTGTGAACAAAAGGCAAAACCGCAACAAAAGTTTAACATTTCATGCAAGAATTGTTGCCGTGTAAACAGCCCCTAAATCGAGTGCCAAAATTAACACACACACACACACACACACACACATATGTACTCAGTTTGCCGTGCAGCCACGCAATTAGGCCTCAGATCCATAGTAGCTCTGCCTGTATGGAGCTCAACATGTTGTCTATTGATTGGCCTGTGAGTAGAGAACAGACCAGAGGCCATGTTAAAGTGTGTGTGTGTGTGTGTGTGTGTGTGTGTG
>NW_024614687.1:0-1731 GCF_008729295.1 Plectropomus leopardus
CATAAGTAAAAGCCATTGGCAAAAACAACTACATGTTGACAGAGGACGATTATTGCATATTTGAGCTCATATCTGGTTTTACACACACAGACACACACACATATACATATATGTATATACAGCTGTTCCACACTACAGGGACCACGGCAAGGACTAGCAAGGACTACTAGCAGAATAGCTGGTCCCGTTACATAAAACAGCAACATACAGCACAACAATAACACTATCTGCATAATAATGGAGTGTACTTATTAGAAAAAGTGATCTCTGACGTTTCTTCGGTTAACAGCATTGCTGACACAACAAGAAAAGGCACAATGTGGATTAGGACCACAGAGACCACAGACAACTTAATAACTGGTCCGGACCATGAGTGTTAGCACCCCTGTTAGTCTAGCCTCTGTGCTAGTGGTGCATGGTCAGTGGACAGACCCCTGACTTGGCTACAACCCCTGCTGACTGGCATCCTAGCATCCCAGTCAGCAGGGGTACCAGCAGGATATCCATCAGGATATCAGGAACTATAAAATCCTTTGATTCACCAAGACTCAACTAAATCCCTGACAGCGTCAACCAGGAGGCTCTTCTCTATATACTGATCTGACAGAGCAGAGGACTGTGGAAGAGAGGGAGAGGAGGAGTGTGCTTTACAGTAATGAAGGACTGGTGTGACAGTGGGAATGTGAGGTGCTGTCCTGTTTCTGCTGTGATCGCTGCTGTACACCACATAATGGTGTCTGCAGAAGATTGTTGTTGCCTGTGTGGCAACGTGGTAGTGGGTACTTTTATATTATAAAGGGGCTGTAACAGAATGATACAAATTGCAAGCCAGACAACGCCACCTAGGGACTTTCACCCAAGGAGTTTTACCCAGTTCTAAGCAGTAAGCCAAACACAGGTTCAAGCACTACAAGACAGAGACATGGTTCAAAAGCAAATCAGAATTTATTTATTACTAATTATTTAAGCAAAAATAATCATTAAAACTGGAAGTGTCTGTGGAGGGAAAAGAAGGAATTAGTAGTGAGCAATGAATGCGGGTCAAAATTACGGTAGGAGGTATGAAAATTTATTACAATTTATGCTCTCAATAACTCTTTTCAATTAATAAAAACACTTCCAAAGTAAATTATTAAAACTATCAAAAAACAAGGGAAAGGGGGAGTGAGTGGAAGCTAGCAAGGGGGAGGCAAACTACCAAAGGAAGTGTCCCAGGAATGCACTTACCCACCACTCGTGAACTCACAGCAAACACACAGCAAACAGGTGCAAACTATCGTGTCCCAGTGCCCTTATCACTACAACAGAAAGGTGCTGGGAACCACCCTGAGTGCCTAGCCTCCACCGCTAGCCAGCAACCACTGCACTGTAAGGGAGAAGAAAGGAAATGTTACTAAAGAAACGGTTAAAACTGTATTAAACCAGTTGGTTCAAGCTAAAAAGGCAAATTGTAATAGCACTTACAAAAACCAAACCTAAGACAAACACTCATCTCAACAGAACAAACAGAACAAAACAAAACAGCCCAAAACAAAACAGCAGCTGATTGTGTCTGAGCAGGTACTACAATTACCCTGATGTCCTTCAATCAGTCTGGAACAATTCACCACTACGAAAGAGGCAAACACGATGTTAACACATTTTGTGTGGTTTGTGGAAGTTAAACATTGTTGAAAAAGTTAACAAACCTCAAATCGTTTTAATGGACACCACGACGACCAGGCCATCAGT
>NW_024614688.1:0-2795 GCF_008729295.1 Plectropomus leopardus
TTTCCATTTCATTGTGAGTTTTCTCAGATTTTTACTTTCTAGCCAAACCTTTTTGGCTATGTTCAAATTCATCCTGTGCCTGCCCCATTTGGACCTGTATAGTGATCAGTCACAACATTAAATTATGTGTGACCCTACACCTGCATCTGCAGAGGACAGGCCTCTTTGTGTTTTTGTTGCACTTTCAGTTTTCTTGCCTGATATGTATTGGCTGATTATATCCACGTAGCATTTTTTCTTTAGCAGAAAAGCTGTGGCCTGGAGCTGGGGAATGCTTCATCCCAGCATTTAAGAGAAAAATGCTCCCAGCACTTTTTTAAAGGATTTTTTTTAAATTATTTTTTAAATTTTTCTATGACAACAATATCTTGACATTAGTATTAGCTTGTAAGCTAATGTGACACTATGTCAACAGAGGGCTGACTACACAGGTAACAACAAGCTAACAACTGTACAATGATAAAAGCATATCACACACCAGCAACATCCAGTGTCCGCCAGCCGCTCTCACAAACAAGCTTCTCTGTCTAGCTAGTGGCAGTGACATCACCAGTGCCTTTTTAAAAAGTTCAGAGATTTTCAACCAGAAGCAGCTGCTTGTAAAAAAGGTGGAGCACTCTGAAAAGAGACACTGAGTGCAGTGCTTTTTCAGCCACAGGTAGCCACACATACCTGCTTCTCATAGGGAAGTATTGAAGAAAGGACACAAGCTCCTGATTTACACTGTGAGTAAACACATTACGGGGAATTTTGAGAACAGTTAGATGGCTTGAGTCTTTTCTAAACACTTTTTGTGGTGTGATCAACTGACAGATGAGTCAGTCTATACAGAAATTAAGCAGCAAAGTTAAGTCACGCTGTGAGCAGGGTTTGAACCTGCGCGGGGAAACCCCATTGGATTTCAAGTCCAACGCCTTAACCACTCGGCCATCACAGCTGGGTATACCTGTAACTTTCCCTGTGTTCCCCCCATATCCACCTGTATACCAATGAGCCACAACATTACATGATGTGCAGCTGTACCCTATATGTGCATCTGGTAAGGGCAGGTCCTGGATCATATGTCCTTGGGTACATCCCATTTCCTTATCCACATCTTCGCATCTCCCTTACTTGCGTCTCTTCCTCGTGTCTTAGTGCTGTCTTTTTAACACTGCAAATTATTTTATTCATTCATTCATTTTCCATAATTGCTTGACCTCGAAAGGGTCGCGGGGGAGCTGGAGTCACTTCCAGCTGTCATCGGGCGGAAGGCGGGGTACACCCTGGACAGGTCGCCAGACTATCGCAGGGCCGACACGTATTGACAGACAACCTTTCGCACACACAGTCACACCTAAGGACAATTTAGAGTCACCAATTAACCTGACCTGCATGTCTTTGGACTGTAGGAGGAAGCCGGAGACCAAGGAGACAACCCACGCAGACAAGGGGAGAACATGCAAACTGCACAGAGGGGCCCCTGCGTATGGACCGAACCCCGTTCCAACCCGGGTTCGAACAGGGGGCAACAGTGCTAACCACAATGCCACTGTCCATGCAATCGTTAACTGATATCTGGTCATGGGGGTGTGTCGGTCGGTAAAAGACATCCGTGAAGGCTGCCCTCGTGTATCCTTACTTCCCTCTCCTCTGAGAGCCTCCTCCCTCCTTGGCTCCTCTCTCCTCCAAGTGCATTTGAGCAATTGGGATGACCTTATGTCCCTTGGTCTTGATTGGTCTTAATTGTAGAATTTATGCTGCAAGTACAAGCAACCTTTGTATTGTATTCAGGGGTCTATCTATGTAGAAATAATGCTATTAAAGTCAGGTAGGTAGTCAGTTAGGTCACGCTGTGAGCAGGGTTTGAACCTGCGCGGGGATACCCCATTGGATTTCAAGTCCAACGCCTTAACCACTCGGCCATCACAGCTATTTTTGCTCCTACATCCTCACGTATCTTGAATTTTTAATCCTTGGCTGTCTAACCAAATGTGTTTTGTATGGTTCAAACAAACCTTGTCTTTGCCTCATTTGGACTTGTATACCGATCAGCCACAACATTAAAATCACTTACAGGTGAAGAGAATCACATTAATCATCTCATTGCAATATTCTGCTGGAAAACCTTGGGTCTTGGCATACATGTAGATGCCATTTGACATGTACCACCCACCCAAAGACCATTACCAAGACCAAGTAAACCCCACATGGCAATGGCACTCCCCGATGGCAGTGGCCCTTCAAACAAATGCTCGATCAGAAGGTGTCCCTAGATCCCAATTCAGTCAAGCTTCTGGAAAATATCTGAGCCCTCACAGATTTAACTATGGGGTATATAACAGTACTGGACAACAAGGGCCCCTCTCACAAGTGCAACTAACACCTTTGGATGATCTGGTTGTCAAGTTGTCAATGTGTAGACGAAACAGCCCAGATCACTTGAGTGTGTCGGTCTCAAACTGGGGTGCACAAACAATAGGTATGTGATTGGAGCATGACTTAAAAGCTGTTCTGTTAAAATGAATCTGCTGATTGTGGGAATTGTCAGGGAAAGGACAGACAATAATGCAAAATGATTTGGTAACCGCCAGCTGTATCACATCTCCACATGGTGTAGATCCCAACCGAGTAGTTGGAAAATGAACCAATAAGAATGTGACCTTATACTCAAGGACCAAATGGAAAAGATTGTGATATCATGAGAATAAAAAAAGGTAATAAAAATAAAAAAGCTGTTCACACTATGAGCGGATACTGTATTGTTATACAGCCTTTTTTGTCAGTTTTGATTTCTGAAATACATTGTTAGTGAA
>NW_024614689.1:0-3335 GCF_008729295.1 Plectropomus leopardus
ACAGATATTATGAAACTCCATCAGCTGATTACTTACATTTATACAATTAATATCCGTACTACAGGTTTTTGGAAATGTTACATTTGAAAATACAAGTAATGCATTATGTAATTAAATGTATGTATTTTTGCATAAATTCCAGAACAGAAATATGAACTAAAATAGTCTGGAAGAAGCTGTTGTTATGGAAGCAAAACAGCCTAAAAAATCTCAGAATTTATCCAGTTTGAAACTATAGTTTCTTCCCCATCCAAACTCGATAAGAGTTTTCACTGTATAGAATGACTCAACACAGTATGTGATGTAGTTTTTAAACCTAATTATTCAAAAAAGTTGTCAGTAATAAAGGCACTAAAGCCATCTCCAAATTTAATAGATTTGACATGTGAAATGTTTTTTAAGAGAAACTGCAGGAGATGCAAATCAAGTGTCTGAAAAGCAAGCTTTAAAGCAAAAAAACTGCCTGATATTATGCAGATACTGTATGTTAAGGATTTATATACACTACATATATTATTTATAATATATATTATGAATGATATATGTAGTGTTTCAGGTAAGCAAAAATAGTACTTAAGTGTAATGATAATAATAATAAAGTAAAAAGGAGCAAAATAAACATGAGGAGTGGGATTGTGTAGCTGATTACTCACATAGTCATGATGGTCAGCAGCACCTAAAGGAAAAAGAAAGGTTAAAAGTGTGTGTCGGGTGTGTATCGTGCTCGCTCACTCACTCACTCACTCACCTCAGAGTTATTCATTAGTCATCTGACAGTTATGACGACTTGGCTCAGCTTTCTGACTCATTGTTCCTGCTTTGCAGAGGCCTTTGTTTCAGCCATAAACTGTATGGCTCCAGCCAGTCAGCTCACCTGAACCAATATTTAAAATATCCTCATATAGATGCTTCTCTCAGCAGCTCAGGAGTCTTTTGTGACTGTTAAACAGGAAACATTAGGACTCTGATGGACTGCTCGATAGACACATCCAGCATCTGGCTGCTAGTTTAATAACAGGAAGTTCCTGCCAGCAGTAACAGGATATGGTCAAAGTTCTGTAGCTGGCATGGGTAAACCAACATCCAAATAATTGCTGTCAAATACGAGCAGGTTGCTTACTTAGTGGGCAGGTAATGTACAATGAGTTTATCAGCTGTAGAAATGATGAGAGCAGTGAGAGTCAATCAAGACAGAAAAGCTGGTGGCTGGAAATCATAACAATAAGCTGAAAGAAGCTAAAATGCTCTGCAGAATTGTAGGAAAATGCAGAGCTGGGTGATCATTTTTGGTTTGCCACTATGAGCAGCCATTTTCACAGTTACATGTAATAATTCACTTAAGTTTAAATATGAAAATATTCATCACTGCTGCATTAAAGATGTTAAACTCACCATGTGGAGAGTTTTGGAGCTCGCTGTACACTGTGTCTGTGCCTTTTCTCAGTGGGACTGTCAATGCAAAAAGCAACACATTAGCCTGATTGAACATCAAAAGACAAAGTTGAGCAGATAGTGTCTGTCTGATTTATCATTAGCAGGAATCTAAAAGTAGGCGGGTTGTGTCACACTGTGTAACGGTCATGTTCACCCCGCCCGGACCTTGAGTGCGGGACCATAACGAAGAAGGGGCCAGTATCAGAAACCAGCCTGGCAATTAGCTCAACCCTTCCTGTTTATAACGTCTGGAAATCCCAGCAGTTCTCCCTGCAGTTACAGCAGCTTGGAGATGTATTAATTATGGGTAATTAGGCCCCTCCCAGGAAGTGTTAGTCTTATTATCAACTGTACAGGAATGTGGGCAAAACTGAGAAAAATGGTTTTGGCAAAGAGGTTTGGAATGGAAGAGGAGAGAGTTTGAACAGAGTTTTAAAAAAAGAGACTAAAGTAAGCAATGTAATAGAGTTTGGAGAGCATGCAACTAAATAGGTGGAAGAAAGACGGCTAGGACACAGAACAATATTTTTTGTATGTGTGTGTACTGTTCGGTTACCTCTGGCAGGATCTACTGGCCGGGGATGCACCACCTCAGTATACTCCACATCAGGCTCGTTGGTCACCATGCTGTTCTCCTCATTGTTGGCTGTAGCCAAAGACATGAACAAGACTCTCTGTAAACATGTGAAAAAGGAAGACAACAGGTGCTTCTGGTGTCTATCAAACCACCGGTGCTCATGGAAGGGAATCCTTCAAAAAATGTAGGAACTTGTAACCAAAAAAACTGTGGTGGAAAATCCAGGTCCAGGCACTCAGGATGGTTTGTAAATCATAAAGGGCGTTTAATTCACAGGGCTTGCACCTTCTTCAGGTGCAGTGACACACTGAAACAAAAAGAGTTATTACTTGTACAACTGCACTCATCACAGGTGTGCACTGGGGGGAGCATACAACAGTTTTTTTTAGCCTCTAGGGGTGTAACAATAAAAACAACAGATACAAAAATCTAACTGTCTCACTGACTTGGAAAATTATTACTGAGATACCAACTGTACATTCAAAGCAATCAAAGGATATAATATCAAAATAAGCAATGTAATCAAACAACACACAAAAAAACAGTAACTATGTATATTTAGCATGAAGTAGATGAGAGGTCAATTTAAATAATTTACACAGCGATTTAATTTACATTGGGGTGAAAGGTTGAAAGGTCAAAGTCCTCATTAAGACCAGGGTATTTGGGTATCTAGTACTTTTAAGGGCATGGATCCAGTATGCCTCTCTTTGTTTGATGGGAAGAACAACACATTTTTTCAAACACCTTTAATGAAAAAATTGTGTGGTAGGGCAGATATATTGATGATGTCATATTGTTTTTTCCAGCTCAGAACAAGAACTCTTAGACTTCCATACTTATGTAAATAGTCTGAATGAAAATCTGAAATGGAGTATTGAGTATGACCAACAGGCCATTACCGTTCTGGATCTACGGATCACAAAGGATGAACAAGGTTATTTACACACCTCCATTTTCAGAAAAGTTGCTGACAGAAACACCATACTACATGCTGATAGTTTCCACCCACCATGGCTCATCAAAAATATCCCTTTCAGGCAATTCCAAAGGCTGAGACGCATATGTGACTTTGAATCTATGGATATGCAGCAACGCTTCAGACAGAGAGGATACCAACCCCAGATCCTCGCCCAGGCCGATAACAGAGCTCTGTCAGTGGAGAGGAGTCAATTGTTCAGCCCAAAACCTAAACAAAAACAAACTCAGAAACCTTATTTTGTTACATGCTATAGTAAGGAAGCTGTACAGATCAAATATATCATCAAGCAAAACTTGGACATCCTTGAGAGCAACCGCTTCTTACGTGAGGTCTTCACTGAAC
>NW_024614690.1:0-3759 GCF_008729295.1 Plectropomus leopardus
TGAAAATGGTAATGTAAGTAAGAAAAGAGAAACAGCAAATATGAAACCTAAAATGGGAAGTGGAAAAGCTTGGCTGGAAAATGAGTTACTGACAGAAACATGTTTTACGAGGTCAGAACGACCTTCAACCGCCAGATTTTAATCAGTTCGGTCTTGAGTCCAAATGGATGTTTGTGTCATGTTTGCAGAAACTCCCTCGCAGCGCTCTTGAGATATTACTTTCACAAGAATGAGAGGTATGCAAGGTCACTGTGACCGCCGTAGAAATGATTACATCTGCAACCTGAAGACCTTGTGCATGTTTAGACTCCAGAGTCACACACAGCCGAATGACGTGTGAACGCCTCTCTGCGAAGGTGAATCATTGTTCTGTTACTTTTAGTTTTCGGTGTGTTTTTGCTCGTGTACGGACTGCACCAAGAGCTTCTCGGGCCTGATTTGTGTTGTCATTAAACCTACATATTCATAAAAGATCAGCTGCGGCTCATTGAGTTTATTTATTATTCATCAAAATGAAGATTGTCCAAGAGTACACGTTTTGACTACATCAGCTATGGTATTTAAATAGCATGTTTGTTTCAGCTAGTTGAGCACAAACTGACGGAAAGTTTAACAAGGCGTCATATTTAATAAGCTCACGTTAAGTTTCTAACTCTTAATTAGCAAAGTTATTATATCTGGCCTAAAAAGTGCAACATTTGCCTGTGAAAGGTCGTGAAGTGAAACAAATGTAAAATAAAAACAAAGAAAATCAAAACGGATCTTTTTTTATTCACTTCAAGTGTTTAAGATTTCATATGTGTGTAGAATTTGCATGCAGTCGAGGCCATGTTGTACACAAGATATACATTTCTTCACTGCACACGTTTGTTCAATATGGACCATACTGTCCCGTGTTTTTGTTTTTAAATGTTGTTTTTAACGGGGACAACAGTCCTTTAAACTGGTCCAGCACTGAGTGAGAGAGCTGAGGCAGCCGCAGCAAAACAGGCTGCAATGTAACCACTCTGGGTTTTTGTGCGCCGTCAACAAACGACCAGTAAAAGAGTTTGTTTAAATGTCTGAGAGCATTATACAAACGATCTCTACAGAGATCCATCTTTTCGATAAAGTGTAAGACAATAACTGATTAACCAGAAACAGCAGAAATCGCTCCGGACAAAACCCAGCAGACCGGACCACCAATAAACAGACCAACTGTGGTTTTAGCAGGTATGCAAACTTATATTCCTTTAAAACGGAGACACATTAAAGCAGAGACTCTCAACTCGCTTTAGGGGCCACTTATGCAAAATGACAGGAGGCCGGGGGCCAATCGGTGCAGCCCCATACATGTTTCTATGATTTTAGGACATTTCTAGGGTTTTTTTTAGGACATTTCTAGGACTTTAGGACATTTCTAGGATTTTCGGACGTTTTGAGGATTTTAGAACATTTCTAGATTTTTTTGGACATTTCTACAACTTTAGGACATTTCTAGGATTTAGGACATTTCTAAGACTTTAGGATGTTTTAATGATTTTAGGACATTTCTAGGATTTTAAGGACATTTCTAAGACTTTAGGACATTTCTAGGACTTTGGGACATTTCTAGGATGTTTTAGCACATTTCTAGGACTTTAGGGCATTTCTATGATTTTAGGATGTTTCTCGGAGCTTCGGACATTTCTCAGATTAAAAGATATTTCTATGATTTCAGTACGTTTTTAGGATGTTACGGTGTTCCTAGGATTTAAGAAAGTTTCTAAGATTTTAGAATATTTCTAGGATTTTATGACATTTCTAGAAATTTAGGATGTTTGTGGGATTTTAGGATGCTTCTTGTATTTTCAGACATTTCTCAGATTTTCAGGACGTTTCGCAGATTTTAGGACATCTCGTGGTTTAAAAGATATTTCTATGATTTCAGGATGTTTTTAGGATTTTAAGATGTTTCTAGGTTTTTAGGGTGTTTCTCGGATTTTAGGATATTTTTGGGATTTTAGGACGTTTGTAAGATTTTAGAAAATTTCTCAGATTTTAGGACATTTCTAGGATTTTAAGAAGTATCTCAGATTTTAAGACATTTCTCTGATTTAGGACTTTTCAAGGATTGGAAGACATCTCCATGATTTTAGGACATTAGGGGCTTAGCTAAGTCCTCTGTCTGGGGTTCGGAGGATCCTCCATTCACACTTTTTGATAAATGAGCTCTATTTTGATGCTGTTTTATGCACTCTGGCACCTTATGTACACTAAAAGTACAAAAACAATTCCCAGTGTGAATCACTTTATTTTTATTGTGAGTTAGAAAATGATTGGGGGGCCACCCTGCACCTGTCAGGGGCCAGATTTGGCCCCTTGGCTGTAAGTTGAGGATCCCTGCATTAAAGCATCTTCTCCAGCAGATCTTGCTAAATTAAGGTTTCTCGCCTGTGTGGGTTCTCATGTGGACTGTCAGCTGACCTTTACGTCCGAAAGCTTTCCCACATGTTGTGCACGTGAACGGCTTCTCGCCCGTGTGGATTCTTAAATGAGCCTGCAGTACTGATATCTGACTAAATCTTTGCCCGCAGACATCACAAGCATGTGGTTTCTCGCCGGTGTGGACTCTTTCGTGCCTCGTCAGAGTGGACATGTCACAGAAACTTAACCCGCAGACCTTGCAGACGTACGGCTTCTCACCCGTGTGGATTCGCATGTGGACTTTCAAGTTACTGCTCGACCTGAAAGCCTTCCCGCATGTTTCACACGCGTGTGGCTTCTCACCTGTGTGGGTTTTTATATGATACAGCAAGCCGCTGTAATAAAGGAACTCTTTCCCACAAGTTTTGCACGTAAACGGCTTCTCGCCCGTGTGGATTTTTTCGTGAGTGTTCACGACTGATTTATCACTGAACTTTTTTCCACAGACGTTACAGGAATACGGCTTCTCCCCTGTGTGGACTCTCATGTGGACAAACAATTGGGACTTAAACTTGAAAACTTTCCCACATGTGCCACATTTGAAAGACTTTTTACCTGTGTGAGTATCACAGTGACTGTCTGACGTGGTAGAGTCGTATATATCGTCACTGTGAATATTGTTTTCATGAAGTCTTTGAAGCTCTTTATTTCTCGTTGATTGTTTGTCTCCACACTCGCCTCCTGTCTGATTTTGTCTCTCAGCTACAGGAGAGCTGTCAGAGAGGAGCTGGTGGCCGCTGTTTGCTTCTGATATCTCAGAGTTTATAACTCGTATTTTGACTTCAGACTCGTTGTCTGCGTCACTGAGAGCGTCCTCATCTTCACAGCGCTCACTTTCCTCATAAGGAGAAATCAACATAAAGGCATCCTCCTCCTGCTTCACTACAAGCTGCTCTCCCTGCTGACTGGAGCACAGCTCCTCCTGCTCCTCCTTAATGTGGTCAGCAGGAACCTCCTCCCTGCAGGCATGTTGGTGAGGGAGGTCTGGAGGGACACACAACAAAAGGGAGAAGAAACAACTGTGATGAAGAAGAAAGAAGAAAATGCATATATATATATCTGTTTTGCTTTGCCCCAACAGAGGTCCCAGCTAAGAACCTAAAGTCCTAAAATCCTAGAAATGTCCCAAAATCCCAGGAACATCCTGAAATCATAGAAATATCTTTTAATCCCAGAAATGTCCTAATATCTAATATTTTAATGGTCTTGTGCGTAGGTGGGAGGAGGAAATGAAAAAGCAGCCCTCACAGCACGTTTTTCCTATATATTTATTTATATTACACACAAACACACACAAATTTCAAAACAAATGGG